>NC_064606.1:0-15364 GCF_943734695.1 Anopheles maculipalpis | reverse complement strand
TTTTTTATTTATTTATTTAAATAAACATTTAAAAATAACGGAACAAAAAATAAAATTTTTATTATATAAATAATTTATTTTAATATAAATATTTCATATATAAAATATTTATAATATATGGGTGATATAAATTATAGACCAAATAGTCTTATAATTGGAAAAAAAAAGATATATTAATTAATAAAATATTTAATTAAATATATATATATATATAAATAAATTATATAATTAAATAATTAAAATTTATTAACTATTATTATATAATTATATAAATTTATAAATTATATATTTATTAATAATTAATAAATTAAAATAAATAAATATATATATATATATTAAATACATGTTATAAAAAAAAAAAAAAAATTAGGGGAAAATTTTTTGAGATGATTGTACTATAAATTTTTATTAAATAAATAAACAAATATAAATTTATATTTTTATATTTGTTATTAAAAAAATAAATAAATTAAATATAAATTTAATAAATTATTTTTGATAATTTTTTATAATATTATTTTATTCTAGTTAAATATTTTATTATTATTTTATTTTACATGTAAATTTTTGTGTGAATTATTTTTAATTTTAAAAATTAAAAATTTTAATTTTATTCGCAGTAATTAATATTAATTATAAAAGAAATTTTGAATTAGTAATAATATGTAGTATTGGTAAAATTTGTGCCAGCTACTGCGGTTATACAAATGATGCAAATAAAAATTGTTAGTATTAGTTAAATTTATGTGTTATTTAATTTATTTATAAATTTATTAGGTGAAATTTTTAAATTTATTTATAATTAATTAATGAGTGATTTAAGCTATAAAAATTTTGTTATAAACTAGGATTAGATACCCTATTATTAAAATTAAATAATTAAAATACTTAAGTAGTATTAGTTATATTCTTAAAATTTAAAGAATTTGGCGGTGTTTTAGTCTATTTAGAGGAATCTGTTCTGTTATTGATAATCCACGTTGGACCTTACTTAAATTTGTATTCAATTTGTATATCGTCGTCATCAGAATATATTATAAGATTAATAATTTTCTAAATATTTTATTAAATAATATGTCAGGTCAAGGTGCAGTTTATGTTTAAGTAGAAATGGATTACAATAAATTTATTTATACGGATATTTTTTTGAAATAAAGAATTGAAGGTGGATTTAATAGTAATATAAAAAAGATTATTTATATGGTTATAGCTCTAAAACATGCACACATCGCCCGTCGCTCTCATTTTTAAAATGAGATAAGTCGTAACATAGTAGATGTACTGGAAAGTGTATCTAGAATGACAATTTAAAGCTTAATTAGTAAAGTATTTCATTTACATTGAAAAGAAATTTGTGCAAATCAATTTAAATTGATAATATTTATTTATTAATTTTTTTTGTTATTTATTTATTTTAATAAAAATAATTTTAAATTTCTTTGTTTTAGTAATTTATAATGAATTAATAATTTTAATTATAGTGTATTAGTATTTTAAAAGAATATTGAAATAATTTGAAAAATTTTTAAATTAAAAGAAAATTTTATTTATTGTACCTTGTGTATCAGGGTTTATTAATTAATTAATTATTATATTAATTTTTCTCGAATTTTAAAGATTTAATTATATATAAAAGTTATTGTAGAATAAATATTTTAAATATATAATTAGAAATGAAACGTTAATCGCTTTAAAATATATCTAGTTTTTTAAGAAATAAATTTAATTTAGTTTATCAATTTTATTAATTTAATTTTATAAATTTAATAAATTGATAAAATAATATTTTAAGGGATGAGCTTTAAAGTAAATTTTTATATTTTTATAATTTTTTAAATAAATGTAAGCTTAAAAATAGTTATCATTAATAAATTTGTTATAATTTATTTTTTATATAAAATTATTTAATTTAAATTAAATTTTTTATTAAAATTTAAACTTTAATAAAAAAGGTTTAGTAATTATGATAAAATTAGTATATTAATTTTTATTTTGTAATTTAATTGTTAGGTTTTAATGAAGAATTCGGCAAATTAAATATATTCACCTGTTTATCAAAAACATGTCTTTTTGTATTTTATTTAAAGTCTAACCTGCCCACTGAATTTTAAAGGGCCGCGGTATTTTGACCGTGCGAAGGTAGCATAATCAATAGTCTTTTAATTGAAGGCTGGTATGAATGGTTGAATGAGATATATACTGTTTTTTTAAAAATTTTATAGAATTTTATTTTTTAATTAAAAAGTTAAAATGTGATTAAAAGACGAGAAGACCCTATAGATCTTTATTTTTATAAATTATAATTTATAAAGAATATTAAAAATTATATTTTAAATAAAATTTTACTGGGGTGGTATTAAAATTAAATTAACTTTTATTAATTTTTTACATTTATTTATGAATAAAAGATCCTTTTATAAGGATTAAAAATTTAAGTTACCTTAGGGATAACAGCGTAATTTTTTTAGAGAGTTCATATCGATAAAAAAGATTGCGACCTCGATGTTGGATTAAGAGTTATTTTTAGGTGTAGAAGTTTAAAGTTTAGGTCTGTTCGACCTTTGAATTCTTACATGATCTGAGTTCAAACCGGTGTAAGCCAGGTTGGTTTCTATCTTTAATTAATTATTATATTGTAGTACGAAAGGACCTAATATAAAAAATATAATTTTATTATTTTGAAAGTTATTAAAATAATTTACTATTTTGGCAGATTAGTGCAATAAATTTAGAATTTATAAATATAATTTTTAATTATAAATAGTATTGTTTATTGTTGATAATTTAATACCTTTAATTGGAAGATTATTATTAGTTATTTGTGTTATAGTTGGGGTTGCTTTTTTAACTTTATTAGAACGTAAAGTTTTAGGGTATATTCAAATTCGTAAAGGACCAAATAAAGTTGGATTTAATGGGTTATTACAACCATTTAGTGATGCTGTAAAATTGTTTACTAAGGAACAAACATACCCGTTGTTATCTAATTATATTTCTTATTATTTTTCTCCTGTTTTTTCTTTATTTTTATCTTTATTAATTTGAATGTGTATTCCTTATTTAATTAAATTGTATTCTTTTAATTTGGGTGTTTTATTTTTTTTATGTTGTACTAGTTTAGGGGTTTATACTGTTATAATTGCTGGTTGATCTTCTAATTCTAATTATGCCTTATTAGGGGGGCTACGAGCGGTAGCTCAAACTATTTCTTATGAAGTAAGTTTAGCTTTAATTTTATTAAGTTTTATTTTTTTAGTTGGGAATTATAATTTTTTAAATTTTTATATTTTTCAAGATTATGTTTGATTTATTATTTTTTGTTTTCCTTTAGGATTAGTTTGATTAGCTTCTTGTTTAGCAGAAACTAATCGAACTCCTTTTGATTTTGCTGAGGGGGAGTCTGAATTAGTTTCAGGATTTAATGTAGAGTATAGAAGAGGAGGATTTGCTTTAATTTTTTTAGCTGAATATTCTAGAATTTTATTTATAAGAATGTTATTTGTTGTAATTTTTCTTGGTAGTGATATTTATAGTATTATATTTTTTTTAAAGTTGACATTTATTTCTTTTATTTTTATTTGAGTTCGAGGCACTTTACCTCGATTTCGTTATGATAAATTAATATATTTAGCTTGAAAAAGTTTTTTACCACTTTCTTTAAATTATCTATTTTTTTTTGTTGGGTTAAAGATTTTTTTTATTTCTTTATTATTTTAATGAATAAATTTTAGTATAAATTAATAGAAGGATTTACTTCTTTCTTATGTTTTCAAGACATATGCTATAAAAGCTTATTAATTAATTTAATAATTTATCTCAAAATTTAGCTAATAAAGGGTTAATAATAAAATAAGAAAAATATAAAACTGTTAAAATTTGTCCTGTTAAAATATATGGGTCTTCTACTGGCCGAGCTCCAATTCATGTTAATAAAGAAGCTACAATTACTATGTTTCAAAATAAAATTTGATTTAATGGGTAAAATTGAAGTCCGCGAAATTTTCTTGCATGTGTAAATGGAAGAAT
This sequence comes from Anopheles maculipalpis, assembly GCF_943734695.1. Classification (NCBI taxonomy): domain Eukaryota; kingdom Metazoa; phylum Arthropoda; class Insecta; order Diptera; family Culicidae; genus Anopheles; species Anopheles maculipalpis. The sequence goes on along the minus strand of NC_064606.1, from coordinate 11,338 downwards.
TAATAAAATAGCAATAGATAAAACTAAGGCAATTACTCCTCCTAATTTGTTAGGAATAGATCGTAAAATTGCGTAAGCAAATAAAAAATATCATTCTGGTTGAATGTGAACTGGGGTAACTAAAGGATTAGCAGGAATAAAATTTTCTGGATCTATAAGAAGATAATTAAATTTTCAAATAAAAGTAATTAAAATTCATAAAAATACAATAAACCCAAAAATGTCCTTATAAATAAAGTAAGGATGAAATGGAATTTTATCTACATTTCTATTTAATCCTAATGGGTTATTTGATCCTGTTTGATGTAAAAATAATAAATGAATTATTATTAAAGCTAAAATAATAAATGGAAAAATAAAATGAAATGTAAAAAATCGGGTTAAGGTTGCATTGTCTACAGCAAATCCTCCTCAAATTCATTGTACTAAATCTATTCCTAAATAAGGAACAGCAGATAATAAATTTGTAATTACTGTTGCCCCTCAAAAAGACATTTGACCTCAGGGTAAAACGTACCCTAAAAATCCTGTTGCTATTGTTAAAAATAAAATAATTACACCAGTATTTCAAGTTATGTGATATAAGTATGATTCATAGTAAACACCTCGTCCAACGTGAATGAATAAACAAGCAAAAAAAAAAGAAGCTCCATTAGCATGACAAATTCGTAAAAATCATCCATTATTTACGTCTCGACAAATATGGTTTACTCTATTAAATGCTGTTTCAATATCAGCAGCATAGTGTATAGCTAAAAATAATCCAGTTAAAATTTGTAATATTAAGCATAATCCTAGTAAAGACCCAAAATTTCATCAAGCTGAAATGTTACTAGGGGCTGGAAGGTCTACTAAAGCATTATTAGCAATTCTAATTAAAGGGTGAGTTTTTCGGATTGGTTTAAACATTAGTTTATTGGTCGTAATGGCCCATAAAATTTTTTTGTAATTTTTACTGTTACTAGTAAAGTTAAAAATAAATAATTAATTAAAAGTAAGGTAATTAAATTTGTTGGAAAGTTGTATATTTTATTTAAAGATAAAATATTTTCATTAATTAAATTTAATTCTAAAGATAATTTTTTTATTTCAATATTTGAAATAAATTGTTCTAAAATTCTTTTATCTAGTAATATAAAAATTATTATTGTTGTAAATAGTAAAAATATTCTAAATATAGTTAATTTAAATGATATCGTAAATATTTCATTTGATGAAAGAGAAGTAACGTAAATAAATAAAATAAGTATTCCTCCTAAAAAAATTAAAAATAATACATATGAAAATCAAAAGGAGTCCACATAAATTCCTGTAATTAAACAAGTTAAAAATGTTTGAATTAGTAGTATTAATCCTATAGAGAGGGGGTGTTTTATTTGTATAAAAATAAATCTTATGATTAAACAAATTATAGAGATAATTAATTTTGTAATATCAAGAAATAGTTTATTTAAAATATTAACTTTGGGAGTTAGTGAAAAAGAGGTTTCTTTTTTCTTGAAGTTTAAAAAAAAATAATTTTTATTTTCAGTTTACAAGACTGATGTTTTTATTAAACTATTTAAACTATTTATTTAATGGCAAATATATTTTTAATATTTTATTTATCCATAATTATATTTTTATTCGGTTGTATAGTATTTGTTTCTAATCGAAAGCATTTATTATCCACTTTATTAAGATTAGAATATATAGTATTAAGTTTATTTATTTTTTTATTTTTTTATTTAAATTTTATAAATTATGAAACTTATTTTAGTATATTTTTTTTGACTTTTTGTGTTTGTGAAGGTGTATTAGGTTTATCTATTTTAGTTTCAATAATTCGAACTCATGGTAATGATTATTTTCAGAGTTTTTCTATTTTACAATGTTAAAGTTTATTTTTGTTTTATTGTTTATATTTCCTCTTTCTTTTTTAAAAAATTTTTATTGAATGGTACAAAATTTAATTTTTTTATTAGCTTTTATTTTTATAATTAATTTTAGATCTCTGAATTATTTTAATTATATTTCTTATTATTTTGGGTTAGATATAATTTCCTATGGGTTAATTTTATTAAGTTTTTGAATTTGTGGGTTAATATTTATGGCTAGAGAGAGGGTTTATTTTTTAAATAATTATAAATATTTATTTATTTTTATAATTTTATTTTTATTATTTATATTAGTTTTAACTTTTAGTTCTATAAGTATATTTATATTTTATTTATTTTTTGAAGCTAGTTTGATTCCTACATTATTTTTAATTTTAGGATGAGGGTATCAACCAGAACGGCTACAAGCTGGAATTTATTTATTGTTTTATACATTATTAGCATCTTTGCCTTTATTAATTGGTATTTTTTATATTTTAAATTTTATAAATACTTTATCTTTTATTTTATTAACTAATTTTTTTTTTATAAATATAAATTTATTATATTTATCTTTGGTTTTTGCTTTTTTAGTAAAAATGCCTATGTTTTTAGTTCATTTGTGATTACCTAAGGCTCATGTTGAAGCCCCAGTTTCTGGGTCTATAATTTTAGCTGGTATTTTATTAAAGTTAGGTGGATATGGTTTATTACGGATGTTTAATTTATTACAAATTTCAGGTATAAAATATAATTATTGATGAATTAGAATTAGTTTAGTAGGGGGGGTATTAATTAGTTTGGTTTGTTTACGTCAAACTGATTTAAAGGCTTTGATTGCTTATTCATCTGTTGCTCACATGGGAATTGTATTAAGCGGATTATTAACTATATCTTATTGAGGATTAACTGGTTCTTACGCTTTAATGATTGCTCATGGGTTATGTTCTTCTGGATTATTTTGTTTAGCAAATATTTCTTATGAGCGAATGGGTAGTCGAAGATTATTAATTAATAAGGGATTATTGAATTTTATACCTTCATTAAGTTTATGGTGATTTTTATTATGTTCTGGTAATATGGCAGCTCCTCCAACATTAAATTTATTAGGAGAAATTTCTTTATTAAATAGAATTGTTGCTTGGTCATGAGTTTCTATAATTATATTATCTTTATTATCTTTTTTTAGAGCTGCTTATTCTTTATATTTATTTGCTTATAGACAACACGGAAAAATTTATTCTGGGGTTTATTTTTTTTCTGTTGGTTCAGTGCGGGAGTTTTTATTATTAATATTACATTGATTACCTTTAAATTTGTTAATTTTAAAAAGTAATTTTTGTATATTATGAATTTATTTAAATAGTTTAAAAAAAATATTGATTTGTGGTGTCAATGATATGAATTTTTCATTTTAGGTCGTGAATTTACTGATTAATTATTGTAAAGTTAGTTTTTATTTTTTAATTTCTATTAGTGTTTCTTTATTTTTTATTAGTTTAAAATTTTTATTAAATGATTTAGTATATTTTATTGAGTGAGAAGTGTTATCTTTGCAATCAATATCTATTGTTATAACTTTTTTATTTGACTGAATAAGTTTAATATTTATATCATTTGTTTTATTGATTTCTTCTTTAGTAATTTTTTATAGTAATCAGTATATAGAAGAAGATTATAATATTAATCGTTTTATTTTATTAGTTTTGATATTTGTTATATCAATAATAATATTAATTATTAGCCCTAATTTAATTAGAATTTTATTAGGTTGAGACGGATTAGGTCTTGTTTCTTATTGTTTAGTCATTTACTTTCAAAATGTGAAATCCTATAATGCGGGCATATTAACGGCTTTATCAAATCGAATTGGAGACGTCGCTTTATTATTAGCAATTGCTTGAATATTAAATTATGGGAGTTGAAATTATATCTTTTATTTAGACATAATAAAAAGTAATATTGAAATAATAGTAATTGGAGCATTAGTTATGTTGGCTGCTATAACAAAAAGAGCTCAAATTCCCTTTTCTTCTTGATTACCGGCAGCTATAGCTGCTCCTACTCCTGTGTCAGCTTTAGTTCATTCTTCGACTTTAGTAACAGCAGGGGTTTATTTATTAATTCGGTTTAATGACTTAATTATAAATTGATGAATAAGACAATTTTTATTGTTAATTTCGGGTTTAACTATGTTTATAGCGGGTTTAGGAGCAAATTTTGAGTTTGATTTAAAAAAAATTATTGCTTTATCGACATTAAGTCAATTAGGATTAATAATAAGTATTTTATCTATAGGGTTTTATAAGTTAGCCTTTTTTCATTTGTTAACTCATGCGTTGTTTAAGGCTTTATTATTTATATGCGCAGGATCAATTATTCATAATATAAAAAATTCACAAGATATTCGGGTTATGGGAAGATTAAGAATAAGTATGCCTTTAACTTGTAGTTGTTTTAATGTAGCAAATTTAGCTCTTTGTGGTATACCTTTTTTAGCGGGGTTTTATTCTAAGGATTTAATTTTAGAAATAGTAATATTATCTTATGTAAATAGTTTTATTTTTTTTCTTTTTTTTTTTAGCACGGGGTTAACTGTTTGTTATTCATTTCGTTTATGTTATTATTCTATAACTGGAGAATTTAATAGTAATAGTTTACACCCCTTAAATGATTCAGGTTGAACTATATTATTTAGAATTTGTTTTTTAACAGTTATGGCAGTAATTGGGGGAAGAATGTTAAGTTGATTAATATTTTTTAATCCTTCTATAATTTGTTTACCTTTACAAATAAAATTATTAACTTTGTTTGTTTGTTTGATTGGAGGATTTATTGGTTATTTATTAAGTAATGTTAGTTTATTTTTTATTAATAAAGCTTTATATTTTTATAATTTTACTTTTTTTGTTGGATCTATATGGTTTATACCAGTAACTTCTACATTAGGAGTTATTAATTATCCATTAAAGTTAGGATTATATTCTTATAAAAGTTTTGACCAGGGATGAAGAGAGTTTTTTGGAAGTCAAATAATTTATGCTCAATTAAAAAATTATTCTTTATATTTACAAGAGTTTCAAAAAAATAATTTAAAAATTTATTTATTAAGTTACATATTATGATTTATTATTTTATTAATATTGGTTGTATTAGTAAATTAATTTAAATAGCTTATATTTAGAGCATGACACTGAAGATGTTAGGGTGATTGTTTTAATCTTTAAATATTTATAAAAAATAAAATTTTTATTTTTACATTGAAAATGTAATGTTTTATTTAAACTATATAAATGAAATATGTTGATCAAGAAAAAGCTGCTAACTTTTATCTTTAATGGTTTAATTCCATTTATATTTCTTTAATTGGAATTATAAAAATTCAATTTTATCATTAACAGTGATATACCTCTTTTTGGTTTCAATTAATAAGGTAAATTGATAAATCAATACTTTTTAAGTGCAAATTAAATGTTATAGTTAACTATTACCCTAAAATATGGGTGAATTTCACCTAAGATTAGGCCGAAACTAATTGCAATATAATCGCTTCATATTTAAATTTATTCATTTCATTCTAGGGCCCCTTGGTTTCATTCATGGTATAATCCAATTAATAAAATAAAAATAAAAAATAGTCTTGTAATAGTTCAATTTATTAAATTTGATGATTTAATAATTAAAATTATTGGTAATAATAATGCAATTTCTACATCAAAAATTAAAAAAATAATTGCAATTAAAAAAAATCGTAAAGAAAAGGGGAGGCGAGAAGAATTTATTGGATCAAATCCACATTCAAATGGAGAACATTTTTCTCGATCTAATAGTGTTTTTTTTGATAATAAAGTTGCTAATATTATTACTACAATTGTAATAATAAAAATAATTAATGTTATTATTGATAATATTAATATTATTTATACTAAATTTGTTTAGTCCTTGTGATTGGAAGTCACATATACAATATTATACTTTATAAATATCTACCTCATCAATAAATAGTAATGTATAAAAATAATCATACGACATCTACAAAATGTCAGTATCAAGCAGCTGCTTCAAATCCAAAATGATGATTTTTTGAAAAATGATAATTAATATGACGTAAAAAACAAATTAGTAAAAATGTTGTTCCAATTAATACATGAAGTCCGTGGAATCCTGTTGCTATATAAAACGTTGACCCATAAACTGCGTCTGCGATTGTAAATGGGGCTTCAATATATTCATAAGCTTGAAGAATGGTAAAATAAACTCCTAATACAATAGTAAAAAATAATCCTTGAGTTCCTTGAGAGTGATTTCTTTCTATTAATGCGTGATGTGCTCATGTTACGGTAACTCCTGAAGCTAATAAAATAGCAGTATTTAATAATGGAATTTGAAAAGGATTAAATGCTATAATACCAACTGGGGGTCATGTTATACCTAATTCAATTGTAGGGGATAAGCTACTATGAAAAAAAGCTCAAAAAAAAGAAATAAAAAAAAATACTTCAGAAACAATAAATAAAATTATTCCTCATCGTAAACCAATTGTTACTGGGAAGGTATGTAATCCTTGAAATGTTCCTTCTCGAGAAATATCTCGTCATCATTGATATATAGTTAAAATTGTAATAATATTACCTAAAATAAATAATCTTATTGTATATTGATGAAATCATTGGACTAATCCAGAAACAGTAGTTATAGCACCAATAGCTCCAGTTAATGGTCAGGGGCTATAATCTACTAAATGGAATGGGTGATTAGCATGTGTTGACATTAATTTACTTCTCTAGAATAAAGAGTTCTTAATACTGCAAATACATATGATTGAATAATTGCTACTGCTGATTCAAGAACAAGTAGGGCGATTTGAGTAGATAAAATAATAGATAAAATAATATAATTTGCTGTAACTGGTCCTGTATTTCCTAAAAGAGTTAATAGTAAGTGTCCAGCAATTATATTAGCTGTTAATCGAACAGCTAAGGTTCCTGGTCGAATTACGTTACTAATTGTTTCAATGCACACCATGAAAGGTATTAATACTGCAGGAGTACCTTGAGGCACTAAATGGGCAAATATATGTTGTGTGTGATTAATTCATCCGTATAATATAAATCTTAGTCAAAGAGGAAAGGCTAAGCTTAAAGTTAATGTTAAATGGCTTGTACTTGTAAAAATGTAAGGAAATAATCCTAAAAAATTATTGAATATAATTAAACTAAATAATGAAATAAATATTAGAGTACTTCCATTATGTCCTGATGGCCCTAATAAAGTTTTAAATTCTTTGTGTAATGTTAATAAAATATTATTTCAAATTAATTGGAATCGATTAGGTATTAATCAGTATGACGCGGGGATTAAAAATAAACCTAAAAAAGTTCTTAATCAGTTTAATGATAAATTTAAAATAGATGTAGATGGGTCAAATACTGAAAATAAGTTTGTTATCATTTTCAATTTAATTTGTTTAATTTAATATTTAACGATTGAGACGTTTTTATTGGAGTATAAAAAAAACAAAAGTAATTTAAAATATTAAAGATTACTAATGTAATTGAAAATACAAAAAATAAAATTAACCAATTAATTGGGGCTATTTGTGGGATTAAAAAATATTAGATTTAACTAATTTTTTTAGTTTGACATACTAAGGTTTTGTATAAAACTAATTTTTTAATAAAGGTATGTTTCATTAGAAGTAAGTGCTAATTTACTATAATATGATTTAAGAGATCATTACTTGCTTTCAGTCATCTAATGAATTAGTTATAGAAGTAATTCATTTAATAAAATAATTTATAGGAATTCTTTCAATTACAATTGGTATAAATCTGTGATTTGCTCCACAAATTTCTGAGCATTGTCCAAAGAATAATCCTGGGCGATTAATTAAGAAATTAATTTGATTTAATCGTCCGGGAGTAGCATCAACCTTTACCCCTAAAGATGGTACTGTTCAAGAATGAAGGACATCAGTAGCGGTTACTAGAATTCGAACTTGATTATTTATTGGTAATACTACTCGATTATCTACATCTAATAAACGAAATCCGTTTGTTTCTAATTCATTAGTAGGCACTATATATGAATCAAATTCTAAGTTTAAAAAATCTGAATATTCATATCTTCAGTATCATTGATGTCCAATTGATTTAAGAGTAATAGCGGGGGTATTAATTTCGTCTATTAAGTATAATAAACGTAAAGAAGGAAATGCAATAAATATTAAAATAATTGCTGGTAATACTGTTCAAATAATTTCAATTGTTTGTCCGTGTAATAAAAATCGATTTGTAAATTTATTAAATATTAATATTCCTATAATATATCCAACTAAAATTGTAATTATTGTTAAAATAAGAAGAGTATGATCATGGAAAAAATTAAGTTGTTCTATTAAAGGAGAAGAACTATCTTGTAAACCTAAGTTTGCTCATGTTGCCATTTTCTAATAAAAGATAAAATCTTTATATATGAAGCTTAAATTCATTGCACTAATCTGCCATATTAGAAATTATTAGTTAATAATGGAAGTTCTGCATAAGTGTGTTCAGCTGGAGGTAATGTATGGTATCATTCGATTGACGAAGATAGTTGTATAGGGAAACTAGGTGTTCGTTGTGTAATTATACTTTCTCAAATAATAAATAAAAAGTATAAAATAGCAAATAATGAAATTGTTCTACCTAATGAAGAAATAATATTTCATGTTAAATAACTATCAGGGAAGTCTGAGTATCGTCGTGGTATTCCAGCTAATCCTAAAAAGTGTTGAGGAAAAAAGGTTAAGTTTACCCCAACAAATATAATTGAAAATTGAATTTTTAATCAAGTTGGGTTTATAGTTAATCCTGTTAATAATGGGTATCAATGAACAAATCCTGCTATAATAGCAAATACTGCTCCTATTGATAGGACATAATGAAAATGTGCGACTACATAATAAGTATCATGTAATACAATATCAATTGATGAGTTAGCTAATACGACTCCAGTTAAACCCCCAACTGTAAATAAGAAAACAAATCCAAAGGCTCAAAGTATAGCTGGGCTATATGTTAATTGAGTTCCATGAAGTGTTGCTAATCAACTAAAAATTTTAATTCCGGTTGGTACCGCAATAATTATTGTAGCTGAAGTGAAGTAGGCCCGTGTATCTACATCTATTCCTACTGTAAATATATGATGAGCTCATACAATAAACCCTAATAGCCCAATTGCTAATATTGCATAAATTATTCCTAAGTTTCCAAAGGTTTCCTTTTTTCCTCTTTCTTGTGTAATAATATGAGAAATTATACCAAATCCAGGCAAGATTAAAATATAAACTTCTGGGTGACCAAAGAATCAAAATAAATGTTGATATAAAATTGGGTCTCCTCCTCCTGCTGGGTCAAAAAAAGAAGTATTTAAATTTCGGTCTGTAAGAAGTATAGTAATAGCTCCTGCTAGTACAGGCAAAGATAGTAATAGTAAAATAGCTGTAATTACAACTGATCACACAAATAGAGGTATTCGATCTAATGTGATTCCTGGTGATCGTATATTAATTACTGTTGTAATAAAATTTACAGCTCCTAAAATTGAAGAAATCCCTGCTAAGTGTAATGAAAAAATAGCTAAATCTACTGATGCTCCAGCATGGGCGATTCCTGATGAAAGAGGGGGGTATACCGTTCATCCTGTTCCAGCCCCATTTTCTACTATGCTACTAGAAATAAGAAGAGTTAATGATGGTGGTAATATTCAAAATCTTATATTATTTATTCGGGGGAATGCTATATCAGGAGCTCCTAATATTAAAGGAACTAATCAATTTCCAAACCCACCAATTATAATAGGTATAACTATAAAGAAAATTATAATAAAAGCATGGGCTGTAACAATTACATTATAAATTTGATCGTCTCCAATAAATGCTCCTGGATGTCCTAATTCTGCTCGAATAAGAATTCTTAAAGAAGTTCCTACCATTCCAGCTCAGGCTCCAAAAATAAAATATAATGTTCCAATATCCTTATGATTTGTTGAGAATAATCATTGTCGCGATTAAATGGCTGAAGTTTAGGCGATAAATTGTAAATTTATTTATGGGAATTATTCTCTTTAATCAGGTTTTATAGTCAATAATGATGTTAGATTGCAAATCTAAAGGAATAATTTAATTTATTAAAACTTAAGAATTAAAAGATTAATACAAATATTTTCAGCTTTGAAGGCTATTAGTTTATTTAACTTAAATTCTTAAATAATAATATAGATTCTTGATATTATTACTAATCCTCTAATAGAAATAAAATTAAATATTAATCTAATAAATGATAATTTATTATTAAAATTATTTTTAAGTAATCATGAATTTTTTTGATAGTTTAATATAAAGATTCTATAAGATAGTCGTAAATAAAAATAAAGAGTAATTAAAGTTAAACAAACTCTAATAGTCAGAATAAATAATTGGTTTATTGTTACTAAATTTTGAATAACTAATCATTTTGGTAAAAATCCTAAAAATGGAGGTAGGCCTCCTAAAGATAAAAGATTTAAAAAAATAAATAATTTTACAATAGGATTTATTAATGATAAATTAAAAATTTGATTAAAGTAGAATAGTTTAAAATTATTAAAAAGTAATACAATTGAAATTGATAATAAACTATATAATAAAAAATAAGTAAATCATAATATTTCATTATTTATTATTGCTAGTATTATTCAACCTAAATGATTAATAGAAGAAAAAGCTATTAATTTACGGATTGATGTTTGATTAAGCCCTCCTAAAGATCCAATTAATATTGATAAGATAATTGTAATTATAAAAAAGTTATAAATAAAATTATAAGAAATTAATATTAATGGGGCAATTTTTTGCCATGTTATTAGGATTAATCCATTAATTCAAGATAATCCTTCTATAACTTCAGGAAATCAAAAATGAAATGGGGCTGCTCCTCTTTTTAGTAAAAGGGTTGATAAAATTAATGATTCATTAAATAAATTAAATATTATAAAATTATTGTTATAAAAAAATATTAATATAATAATTGCAAATAATAAAATAGAAGAAGCAAAAGCTTGAGTTAAAAAATATTTTAATGATCTTTCTGAGGTTAATAAATTTTTTTTATTATCATTTATTAGGGGGATAAAAGACAATAAATTAATTTCTAAACCTATTCAAGCTCCTAATCAAGAATTAGAAGAAATTGTTACTAATGTACCAAAAATTAATATTATAAAAAAAATATTATTAGAAATCTTTTTAATTAAAAAGAAAAGGATTATAACCTTTATAAATGGGGTATGAACCCAGTAGCTTAATTAGCTTATCTTTTTATATTTTAGTGTATGACGCACAAAAGATTTTGATTCTTTTAGAAATAGTTTAATTCTATTAAATATAATATAATATAATGAATGAAACGTTAAATTTCATGATTTACCCTATCAAGGTAATCCTTTTTATCAGGCAATTCATT
>NW_026060579.1:0-46205 GCF_943734695.1 Anopheles maculipalpis | reverse complement strand
GAAAAAAAAAATTGTGAAAAAAAAAAAATTTGTGAAAAAAAAAATTTGTGAAAAAAAAAATTTGTGAGAAAAAAAAAATTTGTGAAAAAAAAAAATTTGTGAGAAAAAAAAAATTTTTGAAAAAAAAAAATTTGTGAAAAAAAAAATTTGTGAAAAAAAAAATTTGTGAAAAAAAAAAATTTGTGAAAAAAAAAATTTGTGAAAAAAAAATTTGTGAAAAAAAAAAATTTGTGAAAAAAAAAAATTTGTGAAAAAAAAAAAATTTGTGAAAAAAAAAATTTGTGAAAAAAAAAAATTTGTGAAAAAAAAATTTGTGAAAAAAAAAATTTGTGAAAAAAAAAAATTTGTGAAAAAAAAAATTTGTGAAAAAAAAATTGTGAAATATTTCAAAGTTTTTGAAATATTTCAAAAGCTGTGAAATATTTCAAAAGCTGTGAAATATTTCAAAAGCTGTGAAATATTTCAAAAGCTGTGAAATATTTCAAAAGCTGTGAAATATTTCAAAGGTTGTGAAATATTTCAAAAGCTGTGAAATATTTCAAAAGTTGTGAAATATTTCAAAAGCTGTGAAATATTTCAAAAGCTGTGAAATATTTCAAAAGCTTTGATATATTGCAAAAGCTATTTGTGAAAAAAAAATTTGTAAAAAAAAAAAATTTGTGAAAAAAAAATTGTGAAATATTTCAAAGTTTTTGAAATATTTCAAAAGCTGTGAAATATTTCAAAAGCTGTGAAATATTTCAAAAGCTGTGAAATATTTCAAAAGCTGTGAAATATTTCAAAAGCTGTGAAATATTTCAAAAGCTTTGGTATATTGCAAAAGCTTTAAAAAATTTGAAAAGCTTGTGAAAATTTGTGAAAAAAAAAATGTGAAAAAAAAAATTTGTGAAAAAAAAAATTTGTGAAAAAAAAAATTGTGAAATATTTCAAAGTTTTTGAAATATTTCAAAAGCTGTGAAATATTTCAAAAGCTGTGAAATATTTCAAAAGTTGTGAAATATTTCAAAAGCTGTGAAATATTTCAAAAGCTTTAAAATATTTGAAAAGCTTGTGAAAATTTGTGAAAAAAAAAATTGTAAAAAAAAAAAATTGTGAAAAAAAAAATTGTGAAATATTTCAAAAGTCGTGAAATATTTCAAAAGCTGTGAAATATTTCAAAAGCTTTGATATATTGCAAAAGCTGTGAAATATTTCAAAAGCTTTGATATATTGCAAAAGCTTGTGAAAATTTGTGAAAAAAAATTGTATAAAAAAAAAATTTTGTGAAAAAAAAATGTGAAAAAAAAAAATTGTGAAATATTTCAAAAGTTGTGAAATATTTCAAAAGTTGTGAAATATTTCAAAAGTTTTGATATATTTCAAAAGCTTTGATATATTGCAAAAACTTTGATATATTGCAAAAGCTTTAAAATATTTGAAAAGCTTGTGAAAATTTGTGAAAAAAAAATTTGTGAAAAAAAAAATTTGTGAAAAAAAAAAATTGTGAAATATTTCAAAAGCTGTGAAATATTTCAAAAGTTGTGAAATATTTCAAAAGCTTTGATATATTGCAAAAGCTTTGATGTATTGCAAAAGCTTGTGAAAATTTGTGAAAAAAAATTTGTGAAAAAAAAATTTTTGTGAAAAAAAAAAATGTGAAATATTTCAAAAGCTGTGAAATATTTCAAAAGTTGTGAAATATTTCAAAAGTTGTGATATATTTCAAAAGCTTTGATATATTGCAAAAACTTTGATATATTGCACATGCTTTAAAATATTTGAAAAGCTTGTGAAAATTTGTGAAAAAAAAAATTGTGAAAAAAAAAATTTGTGAAAAAAAAAATTTGAGAAAAAAAAAAATTGTGAAATATTTCAAAAGCTGTGAAATATTTCAAAAGTTGTGAAATATTTCAAAAGCTGTGAAATATTTCAAAAGCTTTGATATATTTCAAAAGCTTTGATATATTGCAAAAGCTTTGATATATTGCAAAAGCTTGTGAAAATTTGTGAAAAAAAATTGAATAAAAAAAAAATTTTGTGAAAAAAAAAATGTGAAAAAAAAAATTGTGAAAAAAAAAAATTGTGAAATATTTCAAAAGTTGTGAAATATTTCAAAAGCTGTGAAATATTTCAAAAGCTGTGAAATATTTCAAAAATTGTGAAATATTTCAAAAACTGTGAAATATTTCAAAAGCTGTGAAATATTTCAAAAGCTGTGAAATATTTCAATCGGGTCGGGGTGTTCAGCAAAAAGTTGCGCGAGCTCAAGACGCATCCAACGATATGCCGGACATAAGAATCGGACAAAAACTTAGGAAGTTATCGCCGATTTTCCACGGGAATGCTGTCCCGCCAGCAGCATTCCAGCGAAAACTTGTTTTTCGGGAAAAACTCAGCGGGGAGCGGTCGGATCGGGTCGGGGTGTTCAGCAAAAAGTTGCGCAAGCTCAAGACGCATCCAACGATATGCCGGGCATAAGAATCGGACAAAAACTCAGGAAGTTATCGCCGATTTTCCACGGGAATGCTGCTGGCGGGACAGCATTCCCGTGGAAAATCGGCGATAACTTCCTGAGTTTTTGTCCGATTCTTATGCCCGGCATATCGTTGGATGCGTCTTGAGCTTGCGCAACTTTTTGCTGAACACCCCGACCCGATCCGACCGCTCCCCGCTGAGTTATTCCCGAAAAACCAGTTTTCGCTGGAATGCTGCTGGCGGGACAGCATTCCCGTGGAAAATCGGCGATAACTTCCTGAGTTTTTGTCCGATTCTTATGTCCGGCATATCGTTGGATGCGTCTTGAGCTCGCGCAACTTTTTGCTGAACACCCCGACCCGATCCGACCGCCCCCCGCTGAGTTATTCCGGAAAAACTGGTTTTCCGGGAATAACTCAGCGGGGGGCGGTCGGATCGGGTCGGGGTGTTCAGCAAAAAGTTGCGCAAGCTCAAGACGCATCCAACGATATGCCGGACATAAGAATCGGATAAAAACTCAGGAAGTTATCGCCGATTCAAATTTGTGAAAAGTTTCAAAATTTTGAAACTTTTCAAAATTTTGAAACATTTCAAAATTTTGAAACTTTTCACAAATTTGAATCGGCGATAACTTCCTGAGTTTTTGTCCGATTCTTATGTCCGGCATATCGTTGGATGCGTCTTGAGCTCGCGCAACTTTTTGCTGAACACCCCGACCCGATCCGACCGCCCCCCGCTGAGTTATTCCCGGAAAAACTGGTTTTCCGGGAATAACTCAGCGGGGAGCGGTCGGATCGGGTCGGGGTGTTCAGCAAAAAGTTGCGCAAGCTCAAGACGCATCCAACGATATGCCGGGCATAAGAATCGGACAAAAACTCAGGAAGTTATCGCCGATTTTCCACGGGAATGCTGCTGGCGGGACAGCATTCCCGTGGAAAATCGGCGATAACTTCCTGAGTTTTTGTCCGATTCTTATGCCCGGCATATCGTTGGATGCGTCTTGAGCTTGCGCAACTTTTTGCTGAACACCCCGACCCGATCCGACCGCTCCCCGCTGAGTTATTCCCGAAAAACCAGTTTTCGCTGGAATGCTGCTGGCGGGACAGCATTCCCGTGGAAAATCGGCGATAACTTCCTGAGTTTTTGTCCGATTCTTATGTCCGGCATATCGTTGGATGCGTCTTGAGCTCGCGCAACTTTTTGCTGAACACCCCGACCCGATCCGACCGCCCCCCGCTGAGTTATTCCGGAAAAACTGGTTTTCCGGGAATAACTCAGCGGGGAGCGGTCGGATCGGGTCGGGGTGTTCAGCAAAAAGTTGCGCAAGCTCAAGACGCATCCAACGATATGCCGGGCATAAGAATCGGACAAAAACTCAGGAAGTTATCGCCGATTTTCCACGGGAATGCTGCTGGCGGGACAGCATTCCCGTGGAAAATCGGCGATAACTTCCTGAGTTTTTGTCCGATTCTTATGTCCGGCATATCGTTGGATGCGTCTTGAGCTTGCGCAACTTTTTGCTGAACACCCCGACCCGATCCGACCGCTCCCCGCTGAGTTATTCCCGAAAAACCAGTTTTCGCTGGAATGCTGCTGGCGGGACAGCATTCCCGTGGAAAATCGGCGATAACTTCCTGAGTTTTTGTCCGATTCTTATGTCCGGCATATCGTTGGATGCGTCTTGAGCTCGCGCAACTTTTTGCTGAACACCCCGACCCGATCCGACCGCCCCCCGCTGAGTTATTCCGGAAAAACTGGTTTTCCGGGAATAACTCAGCGGGGGGCGGTCGGATCTGGTCGGGGTGTTCAGCAAAAAGTTGCGCAAGCTCAAGACGCATCCAACGATATGCCGGACATAAGAATCGGATAAAAACTCAGGAAGTTATCGCCGATTCAAATTTGTGAAAAGTTTCAAAATTTTGAAACTTTTCAAAATTTTGAAACATTTCAAAATTTTGAAACTTTTCACAAATTTGAATCGGCGATAACTTCCTGAGTTTTTGTCCGATTCTTATGTCCGGCATATCGTTGGATGCGTCTTGAGCTCGCGCAACTTTTTGCTGAACACCCCGACCCGATCCGACCGCTCCCCGCTGAGTTATTCCGGAAAAACTGGTTTTCCGGGAATAACTCAGCGGGGAGCGGTCGGATCGGGTCGGGGTGTTCAGCAAAAAGTTGCGCAAGCTCAAGACGCATCCAACGATATGCCGGACATAAGAATCGGACAAAAACTAAGGAAGTTATCGCCGATTTTCCACGGGAATGCTGCTGGCGGGACAGCATTCCCGTGGAAAATCGGCGATAACTTCCTGAGTTTTTGTCCGATTCTTATGCCCGGCATATCGTTGGATGCGTCTTGAGCTTGCGCAACTTTTTGCTGAACACCCCGACCCGATCCGACCGCTCCCCGCTGAGTTATTCCCGAAAAACCAGTTTTCGCTGGAATGCTGCTGGCGGGACAGCATTCCCGTGGAAAATCGGCGATAACTTCCTGAGTTTTTGTCCGATTCTTATGCCCGGCATATCGTTGGATGCGTCTTGAGCTTGCGCAACTTTTTGCTGAACACCCCGACCCGATCCGACCGCTTCCCGCTGAGTTATTCCCGAAAAAACAGTTTTCGCTGGAATGCTGCTGGCGGGACAGCATTCCCGTGGAAAATCGGCGATAACTTCCTGAGTTTTTGTCCGATTCTTATGTCCGGCATATCGTTGGATGCGTCTTGAGCTCGCGCAACTTTTTGCTGAACACCCCGACCCGATCCGACCGCCCCCCGCTGAGTTATTCCGGAAAAACTGGTTTTCCGGGAATAACTCAGCGGGGGGCGGTCGGATCGGGTCGGGGTGTTCAGCAAAAAGTTGCGCAAGCTCAAGACGCATCCAACGATATGCCGGGCATAAGAATCGGACAAAAACTCAGGAAGTTATCGCCGATTCAAATTTGTGAAAAGTTTCAAAATTTTGAAACTTTTCAAAATTTTGAAACATTTCAAAATTTTGAAACTTTTCACAAATTTGAATCGGCGATAACTTCCTGAGTTTTTGTCCGATTCTTATGTCCGGCATATCGTTGGATGCGTCTTGAGCTCGCGCAACTTTTTGCTGAACACCCCGACCCGATCCGACCGCTCCCCGCTGAGTTATTCCGGAAAAACTGGTTTTCCGGGAATAACTCAGCGGGGAGCGGTCGGATCGGGTCGGGGTGTTCAGCAAAAAGTTGCGCAAGCTCAAGACGCATCCAACGATATGCCGGGCATAAGAATCGGACAAAAACTCAGGAAGTTATCGCCGATTTTCCACGGGAATGCTGCTGGCGGGACAGCATTCCCGTGGAAAATCGGCGATAACTTCCTGAGTTTTTGTCCGATTCTTATGCCCGGCATATCGTTGGATGCGTCTTGAGCTTGCGCAACTTTTTGCTGAACACCCCGACCCGATCCGACCGCTCCCCGCTGAGTTATTCCCGAAAAACCAGTTTTCGCTGGAATGCTGCTGGCGGGACAGCATTCCCGTGGAAAATCGGCGATAACTTCCTGAGTTTTTGTCCGATTCTTATGTCCGGCATATCGTTGGATGCGTCTTGAGCTTGCGCAACTTTTTGCTGAACACCCCGACCCGATCCGACCGCCCCCCGCTGAGTTATTCCGGAAAAACTGGTTTTCCGGGAATAACTCAGCGGGGAGCGGTCGGATCGGGTCGGGGTGTTCAGCAAAAAGTTGCGCAAGCTCAAGACGCATCCAACGATATGCCGGGCATAAGAATCGGACAAAAACTCAGGAAGTTATCGCCGATTTTCCACGGGAATGCTGCTGGCGGGACAGCATTCCCGTGGAAAATCGGCGATAACTTCCTGAGTTTTTGTCCGATTCTTATGCCCGGCATATCGTTGGATGCGTCTTGAGCTTGCGCAACTTTTTGCTGAACACCCCGACCCGATCCGACCGCTCCCCGCTGAGTTATTCCCGAAAAACCAGTTTTCGCTGGAATGCTGCTGGCGGGACAGCATTCCCGTGGAAAATCGGCGATAACTTCCTGAGTTTTTGTCCGATTCTTATGTCCGGCATATCGTTGGATGCGTCTTGAGCTCGCGCAACTTTTTGCTGAACACCCCGACCCGATCCGACCGCCCTCCGCTGAGTTATTCCGGAAAAACTGGTTTTCCGGGAATAACTCAGCGGGGGGCGGTCGGATCGGGTCGGGGTGTTCAGCAAAAAGTTGCGCGAGCTCAAGACGCATCCAACGATATGCCGGACATAAGAATCGGACAAAAACTCAGGAAGTTATCGCCGATTCAAATTTGTGAAAAGTTTCAAAATTTTGAAACTTTTCAAAATTTTGAAACATTTCAAAATTTTGAAACTTTTCACAAATTTGAATCGGCGATAACTTCCTGAGTTTTTGTCCGATTCTTATGTCCGGCATATCGTTGGATGCGTCTTGAGCTCGCGCAACTTTTTGCTGAACACCCCGACCCGATCCGACCGCCCCCCGCTGAGTTATTCCGGAAAAACTGGTTTTCCGGGAATAACTCAGCGGGGAGCGGTCGGATCGGGTCGGGGTGTTCAGCAAAAAGTTGCGCAAGCTCAAGACGCATCCAACGATATGCCGGGCATAAGAATCGGATAAAAACTCAGGAAGTTATCGCCGATTTTCCACGGGAATGCTGCTGGCGGGACAGCATTCCCGTGGAAAATCGGCGATAACTTCCTGAGTTTTTGTCCGATTCTTATGCCCGGCATATCGTTGGATGCGTCTTGAGCTCGCGCAACTTTTTGCTGAACACCCCGACCCGATCTGACCGCTCCCCGCTGAGTTATTCCCGAAAAACCAGTTTTCGCTGGAATGCTGCTGGCGGGACAGCATTCCCGTGGAAAATCGGCGATAACTTCCTGAGTTTTTGTCCGATTCTTATGTCCGGCATATCGTTGGATGCGTCTTGAGCTCGCGCAACTTTTTGCTGAACACCCCGACCCGATCCGACCGCCCCCCGCTGAGTTATTCCGGAAAAACTAGTTTTCCGGGAATAACTCAGCGGGGGGCGGTCGGATCGGGTCGGGGTGTTCAGCAAAAAGTTGCGCAAGCTCAAGACGCATCCAACGATATGCCGGGCATAAGAATCGGATAAAAACTCAGGAAGTTATCGCCGATTCAAATTTGTGAAAAGTTTCAAAATTTTGAAACTTTTCAAAATTTTGAAACATTTCAAAATTTTGAAACTTTTCACAAATTTGAATCGGCGATAACTTCCTGAGTTTTTGTCCGATTCTTATGTCCGGCATATCGTTGGATGCGTCTTGAGCTCGCGCAACTTTTTGCTGAACACCCCGACCCGATCCGACCGCTCCCCGCTGAGTTATTCCGGAAAAACTGGTTTTCCGGGAATAACTCAGCGGGGAGCGGTCGGATCGGGTCGGGGTGTTCAGCAAAAAGTTGCGCAAGCTCAAGACGCATCCAACGATATGCCGGGCATAAGAATCGGACAAAAACTCAGGAAGTTATCGCCGATTTTCCACGGGAATGCTGTCCCGCCAGCAGCATTCCCGTGGAAAATCGGCGATAACTTCCTGAGTTTTTGTCCGATTCTTATGCCCGGCATATCGTTGGATGCGTCTTGAGCTTGCGCAACTTTTTGCTGAACACCCCGACCCGATCCGACCGCTCCCCGCTGAGTTATTCCCGAAAAACCAGTTTTCGCTGGAATGCTGCTGGCGGGACAGCATTCCCGTGGAAAATCGGCGATAACTTCCTGAGTTTTTGTCCGATTCTTATGTCCGGCATATCGTTGGATGCGTCTTGAGCTTGCGCAACTTTTTGCTGAACACCCCGACCCGATCCGACCGCTCCCCGCTGAGTTATTCCCGAAAAACCAGTTTTCGCTGGATTGCTGCTGGCGGGACAGCATTCCCGTGGAAAATCGGCGATAACTTCCTGAGTTTTTGTCCGATTCTTATGTCCGGCATATCGTTGGATGCGTCTTGAGCTCGCGCAACTTTTTGCTGAACACCCCGACCCGATCCGACCGCCCCCCGCTGAGTTATTCCGGAAAAACTGGTTTTCCGGGAATAACTCAGCGGGGGGTGGTCGGATCGGGTCGGGGTGTTCAGCAAAAAGTTGCGCAAGCTCAAGACGCATCCAACGATATGCCGGGCATAAGAATCGGATAAAAACTCAGGAAGTTATCGCCGATTCAAATTTGTGAAAAGTTTCAAAATTTTGAAACTTTTCAAAATTTTGAAACATTTCAAAATTTTGAAACTTTTCACAAATTTGAATCGACGATAACTTCCTGAGTTTTTGTCCGATTCTTATGTCCGGCATATCGTTGGATGCGTCTTGAGCTCGCGCAACTTTTTGCTGAACACCCCGACCCGATCCGACCGCCCCCCGCTGAGTTATTCCGGAAAAACTGGTTTTCCGGGAATAACTCAGCGGGGAGCGGTCGGATCGGGTCGGGGTGTTCAGCAAAAAGTTGCGCAAGCTCAAGACGCATCCAACGATATGCCGGGCATAAGAATCGGACAAAAACTCAGGAAGTTATCGCCGATTTTCCACGGGAATGCTGCTGGCGGGACAGCATTCCCGTGGAAAATCGGCGATAACTTCCTGAGTTTTTGTCCGATTCTTATGCCCGGCATATCGTTGGATGCGTCTTGAGCTTGCGCAACTTTTTGCTGAACACCCCGACCCGATCCGACCGCTCCCCGCTGAGTTATTCCCGAAAAACCAGTTTTCGCTGGAATGCTGCTGGCGGGACAGCATTCCCGTGGAAAATCGGCGATAACTTCCTGAGTTTTTGTCCGATTCTTATGTCCGGCATATCGTTGGATGCGTCTTGAGCTCGCGCAACTTTTTGCTGAACACCCCGACCCGATCCGACCGCCCCCCGCTGAGTTATTCCGGAAAAACTGGTTTTCCGGGAATAACTCAGCGGGGGGCGGTCGGATCTGGTCGGGGTGTTCAGCAAAAAGTTGCGCAAGCTCAAGACGCATCCAACGATATGCCGGACATAAGAATCGGATAAAAACTCAGGAAGTTATCGCCGATTCAAATTTGTGAAAAGTTTCAAAATTTTGAAACTTTTCAAAATTTTGAAACATTTCAAAATTTTGAAACTTTTCACAAATTTGAATCGGCGATAACTTCCTGAGTTTTTGTCCGATTCTTATGTCCGGCATATCGTTGGATGCGTCTTGAGCTCGCGCAACTTTTTGCTGAACACCCCGACCCGATCCGACCGCTCCCCGCTGAGTTATTCCGGAAAAACTGGTTTTCCGGGAATAACTCAGCGGGGAGCGGTCGGATCGGGTCGGGGTGTTCAGCAAAAAGTTGCGCAAGCTCAAGACGCATCCAACGATATGCCGGGCATAAGAATCGGACAAAAACTCAGGAAGTTATCGCCGATTTTCCACGGGAATGCTGCTGGCGGGACAGCATTCCCGTGGAAAATCGGCGATAACTTCCTGAGTTTTTGTCCGATTCTTATGCCCGGCATATCGTTGGATGCGTCTTGAGCTTGCGCAACTTTTTGCTGAACACCCCGACCCGATCCGACCGCTTCCCGCTGAGTTATTCCCGAAAAACCAGTTTTCGCTGGAATGCTGCTGGCGGGACAGCATTCCCGTGGAAAATCGGCGATAACTTCCTGAGTTTTTGTCCGATTCTTATGTCCGGCATATCGTTGGATGCGTCTTGAGCTCGCGCAACTTTTTGCTGAACACCCCGACCCGATCCGACCGCCCCCCGCTGAGTTATTCCGGAAAAACTGGTTTTCCGGGAATAACTCAGCGGGGGGCGGTCGGATCGGGTCGGGGTGTTCAGCAAAAAGTTGCGCAAGCTCAAGACGCATCCAACGATATGCCGGGCATAAGAATCGGACAAAAACTCAGGAAGTTATCGCCGATTCAAATTTGTGAAAAGTTTCAAAATTTTGAAACTTTTCAAAATTTTGAAACATTTCAAAATTTTGAAACTTTTCACAAATTTGAATCGGCGATAACTTCCTGAGTTTTTGTCCGATTCTTATGTCCGGCATATCGTTGGATGCGTCTTGAGCTCGCGCAACTTTTTGCTGAACACCCCGACCCGATCCGACCGCTCCCCGCTGAGTTATTCCGGAAAAACTGGTTTTCCGGGAATAACTCAGCGGGGAGCGGTCGGATCGGGTCGGGGTGTTCAGCAAAAAGTTGCGCAAGCTCAAGACGCATCCAACGATATGCCGGGCATAAGAATCGGACAAAAACTCAGGAAGTTATCGCCGATTTTCCACGGGAATGCTGCTGGCGGGACAGCATTCCCGTGGAAAATCGGCGATAACTTCCTGAGTTTTTGTCCGATTCTTATGCCCGGCATATCGTTGGATGCGTCTTGAGCTTGCGCAACTTTTTGCTGAACACCCCGACCCGATCCGACCGCTCCCCGCTGAGTTATTCCCGAAAAACCAGTTTTCGCTGGAATGCTGCTGGCGGGACAGCATTCCCGTGGAAAATCGGCGATAACTTCCTGAGTTTTTGTCCGATTCTTATGTCCGGCATATCGTTGGATGCGTCTTGAGCTTGCGCAACTTTTTGCTGAACACCCCGACCCGATCCGACCGCTCCCCGCTGAGTTATTCCGGAAAAACTGGTTTTCCGGGAATAACTCAGTGGGGAGCGGTCGGATCGGGTCGGGGTGTTCAGCAAAAAGTTGCGCAAGCTCAAGACGCATCCAACGATATGCCGGGCATAAGAATCGGACAAAAACTCAGGAAGTTATCGCCGATTTTCCACGGGAATGCTGCTGGCGGGACAGCATTCCCGTGGAAAATCGGCGATAACTTCCTGAGTTTTTGTCCGATTCTTATGCCCGGCATATCGTTGGATGCGTCTTGAGCTTGCGCAACTTTTTGCTGAACACCCCGACCCGATCCGACCGCTCCCCGCTGAGTTATTCCCGAAAAACCAGTTTTCGCTGGAATGCTGCTGGCGGGACAGCATTCCCGTGGAAAATCGGCGATAACTTCCTGAGTTTTTGTCCGATTCTTATGTCCGGCATATCGTTGGATGCGTCTTGAGCTCGCGCAACTTTTTGCTGAACACCCCGACCCGATCCGACCGCCCTCCGCTGAGTTATTCCGGAAAAACTGGTTTTCCGGGAATAACTCAGCGGGGGGCGGTCGGATCGGGTCGGGGTGTTCAGCAAAAAGTTGCGCGAGCTCAAGACGCATCCAACGATATGCCGGACATAAGAATCGGACAAAAACTCAGGAAGTTATCGCCGATTCAAATTTGTGAAAAGTTTCAAAATTTTGAAACTTTTCAAAATTTTGAAACATTTCAAAATTTTGAAACTTTTCACAAATTTGAATCGGCGATAACTTCCTGAGTTTTTGTCCGATTCTTATGTCCGGCATATCGTTGGATGCGTCTTGAGCTCGCGCAACTTTTTGCTGAACACCCCGACCCGATCCGACCGCTCCCCGCTGAGTTATTCCCGAAAAACCAGTTTTCGCTGGAATGCTGCTGGCGGGACAGCATTCCCGTGGAAAATCGGCGATAACTTCCTGAGTTTTTGTCCGATTCTTATGTCCGGCATATCGTTGGATGCGTCTTGAGCTCGCGCAACTTTTTGCTGAACACCCCGACCCGATCCGACCGCCCCCCGCTGAGTTATTCCGGAAAAACTAGTTTTCCGGGAATAACTCAGCGGGGGGCGGTCGGATCGGGTCGGGGTGTTCAGCAAAAAGTTGCGCAAGCTCAAGACGCATCCAACGATATGCCGGGCATAAGAATCGGATAAAAACTCAGGAAGTTATCGCCGATTCAAATTTGTGAAAAGTTTCAAAATTTTGAAACTTTTCAAAATTTTGAAACATTTCAAAATTTTGAAACTTTTCACAAATTTGAATCGGCGATAACTTCCTGAGTTTTTGTCCGATTCTTATGTCCGGCATATCGTTGGATGCGTCTTGAGCTCGCGCAACTTTTTGCTGAACACCCCGACCCGATCCGACCGCTCCCCGCTGAGTTATTCCGGAAAAACTGGTTTTCCGGGAATAACTCAGCGGGGAGCGGTCGGATCGGGTCGGGGTGTTCAGCAAAAAGTTGCGCAAGCTCAAGACGCATCCAACGATATGCCGGACATAAGAATCGGATAAAAACTCAGGAAGTTATCGCCGATTTTCCACGGGAATGCTGTCCCGCCAGCAGCATTCCCGTGGAAAATCGGCGATAACTTCCTGAGTTTTTGTCCGATTCTTATGCCCGGCATATCGTTGGATGCGTCTTGAGCTTGCGCAACTTTTTGCTGAACACCCCGACCCGATCCGACCGCTCCCCGCTGAGTTATTCCCGAAAAACCAGTTTTCGCTGGAATGCTGCTGGCGGGACAGCATTCCCGTGGAAAATCGGCGATAACTTCCTGAGTTTTTGTCCGATTCTTATGTCCGGCATATCGTTGGATGCGTCTTGAGCTTGCGCAACTTTTTGCTGAACACCCCGACCCGATCCGACCGCTCCCCGCTGAGTTATTCCGGAAAAACTGGTTTTCCGGGAATAACTCAGCGGGGAGCGGTCGGATCGGGTCGGGGTGTTCAGCAAAAAGTTGCGCAAGCTCAAAACGCATCCAACGATATGCCGGGCATAAGAATCGGACAAAAACTCAGGAAGTTATCGCCGATTTTCCACGGGAATGCTGCTGGCGGGACAGCATTCCCGTGGAAAATCGGCGATAACTTCCTGAGTTTTTGTCCGATTCTTATGCCCGGCATATCGTTGGATGCGTCTTGAGCTTGCGCAACTTTTTGCTGAACACCCCGACCCGATCCGACCGCTCCCCGCTGAGTTATTCCCGAAAAACCAGTTTTCGCTGGAATGCTGCTGGCGGGACAGCATTCCCGTGGAAAATCGGCGATAACTTCCTGAGTTTTTGTCCGATTCTTATGTCCGGCATATCGTTGGATGCGTCTTGAGCTCGCGCAACTTTTTGCTGAACACCCCGACCCGATCTGACCGCCCCCCGCTGAGTTATTCCGGAAAAACTGGTTTTCCGGGAATAACTCAGCGGGGGGCGGTCGGATCGGGTCGGGGTGTTCAGCAAAAAGTTGCGCAAGCTCAAGACGCATCCAACGATATGCCGGACATAAGAATCGGATAAAAACTCAGGAAGTTATCGCCGATTCAAATTTGTGAAAAGTTTCAAAATTTTGAAACTTTTCAAAATTTTGAAACATTTCAAAATTTTGAAACTTTTCACAAATTTGAATCGACGATAACTTCCTGAGTTTTTGTCCGATTCTTATGTCCGGCATATCGTTGGATGCGTCTTGAGCTCGCGCAACTTTTTGCTGAACACCCCGACCCGATCCGACCGCCCCCCGCTGAGTTATTCCGGAAAAACTGGTTTTCCGGGAATAACTCAGCGGGGAGCGGTCGGATCGGGTCGGGGTGTTCAGCAAAAAGTTGCGCAAGCTCAAGACGCATCCAACGATATGCCGGGCATAAGAATCGGACAAAAACTCAGGAAGTTATCGCCGATTTTCCACGGGAATGCTGCTGGCGGGACAGCATTCCCGTGGAAAATCGGCGATAACTTCCTGAGTTTTTGTCCGATTCTTATGCCCGGCATATCGTTGGATGCGTCTTGAGCTTGCGCAACTTTTTGCTGAACACCCCGACCCGATCCGACCGCTCCCCGCTGAGTTATTCCCGAAAAACCAGTTTTCGCTGGAATGCTGCTGGCGGGACAGCATTCCCGTGGAAAATCGGCGATAACTTCCTGAGTTTTTGTCCGATTCTTATGTCCGGCATATCGTTGGATGCGTCTTGAGCTCGCGCAACTTTTTGCTGAACACCCCGACCCGATCCGACCGCCCCCCGCTGAGTTATTTCGGAAAAACTGGTTTTCCGGGAATAACTCAGCGGGGGGCGGTCGGATCTGGTCGGGGTGTTCAGCAAAAAGTTGCGCAAGCTCAAGACGCATCCAACGATATGCCGGACATAAGAATCGGATAAAAACTCAGGAAGTTATCGCCGATTCAAATTTGTGAAAAGTTTCAAAATTTTGAAACTTTTCAAAATTTTGAAACATTTCAAAATTTTGAAACTTTTCACAAATTTGAATCGGCGATAACTTCCTGAGTTTTTGTCCGATTCTTATGTCCGGCATATCGTTGGATGCGTCTTGAGCTCGCGCAACTTTTTGCTCAACACCCCGACCCGATCCGACCGCTCCCCGCTGAGTTATTCCGGAAAAACTGGTTTTCCGGGAATAACTCAGCGGGGAGCGGTCGGATCGGGTCGGGGTGTTCAGCAAAAAGTTGCGCAAGCTCAAGACGCATCCAACGATATGCCGGACATAAGAATCGGACAAAAACTAAGGAAGTTATCGCCGATTTTCCACGGGAATGCTGCTGGCGGGACAGCATTCCCGTGGAAAATTGGCGATAACTTCCTGAGTTTTTGTCCGATTCTTATGCCCGGCATATCGTTGGATGCGTCTTGAGCTTGCGCAACTTTTTGCTGAACACCCCGACCCGATCCGACCGCTCCCCGCTGAGTTATTCCCGAAAAACCAGTTTTCGCTGGAATGCTGCTGGCGGGACAGCATTCCCGTGGAAAATCGGCGATAACTTCCTGAGTTTTTGTCCGATTCTTATGTCCGGCATATCGTTGGATGCGTCTTGAGCTCGCGCAACTTTTTGCTGAACACCCCGACCCGATCCGACCGCCCCCCGCTGAGTTATTCCGGAAAAACTGGTTTTCCGGGAATAACTCAGCGGGGAGCGGTCGGATCGGGTCGGGGTGTTCAGCAAAAAGTTGCGCAAGCTCAAGACGCATCCAACGATATGCCGGGCATAAGAATCGGACAAAAACTCAGGAAGTTATCGCCGATTTTCCACGGGAATGCTGCTGGCGGGACAGCATTCCCGTGGAAAATCGGCGATAACTTCCTGAGTTTTTGTCCGATTCTTATGCCCGGCATATCGTTGGATGCGTCTTGAGCTTGCGCAACTTTTTGCTGAACACCCCGACCCGATCCGACCGCTTCCCGCTGAGTTATTCCCGAAAAAACAGTTTTCGCTGGAATGCTGCTGGCGGGACAGCATTCCCGTGGAAAATCGGCGATAACTTCCTGAGTTTTTGTCCGATTCTTATGTCCGGCATATCGTTGGATGCGTCTTGAGCTCGCGCAACTTTTTGCTGAACACCCCGACCCGATCCGACCGCCCCCCGCTGAGTTATTCCGGAAAAACTGGTTTTCCGGGAATAACTCAGCGGGGGGCGGTCGGATCGGGTCGGGGTGTTCAGCAAAAAGTTGCGCAAGCTCAAGACGCATCCAACGATATGCCGGGCATAAGAATCGGACAAAAACTCAGGAAGTTATCGCCGATTCAAATTTGTGAAAAGTTTCAAAATTTTGAAACTTTTCAAAATTTTGAAACATTTCAAAATTTTGAAACTTTTCACAAATTTGAATCGGCGATAACTTCCTGAGTTTTTGTCCGATTCTTATGTCCGGCATATCGTTGGATGCGTCTTGAGCTCGCGCAACTTTTTGCTGAACACCCCGACCCGATCCGACCGCTCCCCGCTGAGTTATTCCGGAAAAACTGGTTTTCCGGGAATAACTCAGCGGGGAGCGGTCGGATCGGGTCGGGGTGTTCAGCAAAAAGTTGCGCAAGCTCAAGACGCATCCAACGATATGCCGGGCATAAGAATCGGACAAAAACTCAGGAAGTTATCGCCGATTTTCCACGGGAATGCTGCTGGCGGGACAGCATTCCCGTGGAAAATCGGCGATAACTTCCTGAGTTTTTGTCCGATTCTTATGCCCGGCATATTATTGGATGCGTCTTGAGCTTGCGCAACTTTTTGCTGAACACCCCGACCCGATCCGACCGCTCCCCGCTGAGTTATTCCCGAAAAACCAGTTTTCGCTGGAATGCTGCTGGCGGGACAGCATTCCCGTGGAAAATCGGCGATAACTTCCTGAGTTTTTGTCCGATTCTTATGTCCGGCATATCGTTGGATGCGTCTTGAGCTTGCGCAACTTTTTGCTGAACACCCCGACCCGATCCGACCGCCCCCCGCTGAGTTATTCCGGAAAAACTGGTTTTCCGGGAATAACTCAGCGGGGAGCGGTCGGATCGGGTCGGGGTGTTCAGCAAAAAGTTGCGCAAGCTCAAGACGCATCCAACGATATGCCGGGCATAAGAATCGGACAAAAACTCAGGAAGTTATCGCCGATTTTCCACGGGAATGCTGCTGGCGGGACAGCATTCCCGTGGAAAATCGGCGATAACTTCCTGAGTTTTTGTCCGATTCTTATGCCCGGCATATCGTTGGATGCGTCTTGAGCTTGCGCAACTTTTTGCTGAACACCCCGACCCGATCCGACCGCTCCCCGCTGAGTTATTCCCGAAAAACCAGTTTTCGCTGGAATGCTGCTGGCGGGACAGCATTCCCGTGGAAAATCGGCGATAACTTCCTGAGTTTTTGTCCGATTCTTATGTCCGGCATATCGTTGGATGCGTCTTGAGCTTGCGCAACTTTTTGCTGAACACCCCGACCCGATCCGACCGCCCTCCGCTGAGTTATTCCGGAAAAACTGGTTTTCCGGGAATAACTCAGCGGGGGGCGGTCGGATCGGGTCGGGGTGTTCAGCAAAAAGTTGCGCGAGCTCAAGACGCATCCAACGATATGCCGGACATAAGAATCGGACAAAAACTCAGGAAGTTATCGCCGATTCAAATTTGTGAAAAGTTTCAAAATTTTGAAACTTTTCAAAATTTTGAAACATTTCAAAATTTTGAAACTTTTCACAAATTTGAATCGGCGATAACTTCCTGAGTTTTTGTCCGATTCTTATGTCCGGCATATCGTTGGATGCGTCTTGAGCTCGCGCAACTTTTTGCTGAACACCCCGACCCGATCCGACCGCCCCCCGCTGAGTTATTCCGGAAAAACTGGTTTTCCGGGAATAACTCAGCGGGGAGCGGTCGGATCGGGTCGGGGTGTTCAGCAAAAAGTTGCGCAAGCTCAAGACGCATCCAACGATATGCCGGGCATAAGAATCGGATAAAAACTCAGGAAGTTATCGCCGATTTTCCACGGGAATGCTGCTGGCGGGACAGCATTCCCGTGGAAAATCGGCGATAACTTCCTGAGTTTTTGTCCGATTCTTATGCCCGGCATATCGTTGGATGCGTCTTGAGCTCGCGCAACTTTTTGCTGAACACCCCGACCCGATCTGACCGCTCCCCGCTGAGTTATTCCCGAAAAACCAGTTTTCGCTGGAATGCTGCTGGCGGGACAGCATTCCCGTGGAAAATCGGCGATAACTTCCTGAGTTTTTGTCCGATTCTTATGTCCGGCATATCGTTGGATGCGTCTTGAGCTCGCGCAACTTTTTGCTGAACACCCCGACCCGATCCGACCGCCCCCCGCTGAGTTATTCCGGAAAAACTAGTTTTCCGGGAATAACTCAGCGGGGGGCGGTCGGATCGGGTCGGGGTGTTCAGCAAAAAGTTGCGCAAGCTCAAGACGCATCCAACGATATGCCGGGCATAAGAATCGGATAAAAACTCAGGAAGTTATCGCCGATTCAAATTTGTGAAAAGTTTCAAAATTTTGAAACTTTTCAAAATTTTGAAACATTTCAAAATTTTGAAACTTTTCACAAATTTGAATCGGCGATAACTTCCTGAGTTTTTATCCGATTCTTATGCCCGGCATATCGTTGGATGCGTCTTGAGCTTGCGCAACTTTTTGCTGAACACCCCGACCCGATCCGACCGCCCCCCGCTGAGTTATTCCCGGAAAACCAGTTTTCGCTGGAATGCTGCTGGCGGGACAGCATTCCCGTGGAAAATCGGCGATAACTTCCTGAGTTTTTGTCCGATTCTTATGTCCGGCATATCGTTGGATGCGTCTTGAGCTCGCGCAACTTTTTGCTGAACACCCCGACCCGATCCGACCGCCCCCCGCTGAGTTATTCCGGAAAAACTGGTTTTCCGGGAATAACTCAGCGGGGGGCGGTCGGATCTGGTCGGGGTGTTCAGCAAAAAGTTGCGCAAGCTCAAGACGCATCCAACGATATGCCGGACATAAGAATCGGATAAAAACTCAGGAAGTTATCGCCGATTCAAATTTGTGAAAAGTTTCAAAATTTTGAAACTTTTCAAAATTTTGAAACATTTCAAAATTTTGAAACTTTTCACAAATTTGAATCGGCGATAACTTCCTGAGTTTTTGTCCGATTCTTATGTCCGGCATATCGTTGGATGCGTCTTGAGCTCGCGCAACTTTTTGCTGAACACCCCGACCCGATCCGACCGCCCCCCGCTGAGTTATTCCGGAAAAACTGGTTTTCCGGGAATAACTCAGCGGGGAGCGGTCGGATCGGGTCGGGGTGTTCAGCAAAAAGTTGCGCAAGCTCAAGACGCATCCAACGATATGCCGGGCATAAGAATCGGACAAAAACTCAGGAAGTTATCGCCGATTTTCCACGGGAATGCTGCTGGCGGGACAGCATTCCCGTGGAAAATCGGCGATAACTTCCTGAGTTTTTGTCCGATTCTTATGCCCGGCATATCGTTGGATGCGTCTTGAGCTTGCGCAACTTTTTGCTGAACACCCCGACCCGATCCGACCGCTTCCCGCTGAGTTATTCCCGAAAAAACAGTTTTCGCTGGAATGCTGCTGGCGGGACAGCATTCCCGTGGAAAATCGGCGATAACTTCCTGAGTTTTTGTCCGATTCTTATGTCCGGCATATCGTTGGATGCGTCTTGAGCTCGCGCAACTTTTTGCTGAACACCCCGACCCGATCCGACCGCCCTCCGCTGAGTTATTCCGGAAAAACTGGTTTTCCGGGAATAACTCAGCGGGGGGCGGTCGGATCGGGTCGGGGTGTTCAGCAAAAAGTTGCGCAAGCTCAAGACGCATCCAACGATATGCCGGGCATAAGAATCGGACAAAAACTCAGGAAGTTATCGCCGATTCAAATTTGTGAAAAGTTTCAAAATTTTGAAACTTTTCAAAATTTTGAAACATTTCAAAATTTTGAAACTTTTCACAAATTTGAATCGGCGATAACTTCCTGAGTTTTTGTCCGATTCTTATGTCCGGCATATCGTTGGATGCGTCTTGAGCTCGCGCAACTTTTTGCTGAACACCCCGACCCGATCCGACCGCTCCCCGCTGAGTTATTCCGGAAAAACTGGTTTTCCGGGAATAACTCAGCGGGGAGCGGTCGGATCGGGTCGGGGTGTTCAGCAAAAAGTTGCGCAAGCTCAAGACGCATCCAACGATATGCCGGGCATAAGAATCGGACAAAAACTCAGGAAGTTATCGCCGATTTTCCACGGGAATGCTGCTGGCGGGACAGCATTCCCGTGGAAAATCGGCGATAACTTCCTGAGTTTTTGTCCGATTCTTATGCCCGGCATATCGTTGGATGCGTCTTGAGCTTGCGCAACTTTTTGCTGAACACCCCGACCCGATCCGACCGCTCCCCGCTGAGTTATTCCCGAAAAACCAGTTTTCGCTGGAATGCTGCTGGCGGGACAGCATTCCCGTGGAAAATCGGCGATAACTTCCTGAGTTTTTGTCCGATTCTTATGTCCGGCATATCGTTGGATGCGTCTTGAGCTTGCGCAACTTTTTGCTGAACACCCCGACCCGATCCGACCGCCCCCCGCTGAGTTATTCCGGAAAAACTGGTTTTCCGGGAATAACTCAGCGGGGAGCGGTCGGATCGGGTCGGGGTGTTCAGCAAAAAGTTGCGCAAGCTCAAGACGCATCCAACGATATGCCGGGCATAAGAATCGGACAAAAACTCAGGAAGTTATCGCCGATTTTCCACGGGAATGCTGCTGGCGGGACAGCATTCCCGTGGAAAATCGGCGATAACTTCCTGAGTTTTTGTCCGATTCTTATGCCCGGCATATCGTTGGATGCGTCTTGAGCTTGCGCAACTTTTTGCTGAACACCCCGACCCGATCCGACCGCTCCCCGCTGAGTTATTCCCGAAAAACCAGTTTTCGCTGGAATGCTGCTGGCGGGACAGCATTCCCGTGGAAAATCGGCGATAACTTCCTGAGTTTTTGTCCGATTCTTATGTCCGGCATATCGTTGGATGCGTCTTGAGCTCGCGCAACTTTTTGCTGAACACCCCGACCCGATCCGACCGCCCTCCGCTGAGTTATTCCGGAAAAACTGGTTTTCCGGGAATAACTCAGCGAAGGGCGGTCGGATCGGGTCGGGGTGTTCAGCAAAAAGTTGCGCGAGCTCAAGACGCATCCAACGATATGCCGGACATAAGAATCGGACAAAAACTCAGGAAGTTATCGCCGATTCAAATTTGTGAAAAGTTTCAAAATTTTGAAACTTTTCAAAATTTTGAAACATTTCAAAATTTTGAAACTTTTCACAAATTTGAATCGGCGATAACTTCCTGAGTTTTTGTCCGATTCTTATGTCCGGCATATCGTTGGATGCGTCTTGAGCTCGCGCAACTTTTTGCTGACACCCCGACCCGATCCGACCGCCCCCCGCTGAGTTATTCCGGAAAAACTGGTTTTCCGGGAATAACTCAGCGGGGAGCGGTCGGATCGGGTCGGGGTGTTCAGCAAAAAGTTGCGCAAGCTCAAGACGCATCCAACGATATGCCGGGCATAAGAATCGGACAAAAACTCAGGAAGTTATCGCCGATTTTCCACGGGAATGCTGTCCCGCCAGCAGCATTCCCGTGGAAAATCGGCGATAACTTCCTGAGTTTTTGTCCGATTCTTATGCCCGGCATATCGTTGGATGCGTCTTGAGCTTGCGCAACTTTTTGCTGAACACCCCGACCCGATCCGACCGCTCCCCGCTGAGTTATTCCCGGAAAACCAGTTTTTCCGGAATAACTCAGCGGGAAGCGGTCGGATCGGGTCGGGGTGTTCAGCAAAAAGTTGCGCAAGCTCAAGACGCATCCAACGATATGCCGGACATAAGAATCGGACAAAAACTCAGGAAGTTATCGCCGATTTTCCACGGGAATGCTGTCCCGCCAGCAGCATTCCAGCGAAAACTGGTTTTTCGGGAATAACTCAGCGGGGAGCGGTCGGATCGGGTCGGGGTGTTCAGCAAAAAGTTGCGCAAGCTCAAGACGCATCCAACGATATGCCGGGCATAAGAATTGGACAAAAACTCAGGAAGTTATCGCCGATTTTCCACGGGAATGCTGTCCCGCCAGCAGCATTCCCGTGGAAAATCGGCGATAACTTCCTGAGTTTTTGTCCGATTCTTATGCCCGGCATATCGTTGGATGCGTCTTGAGCTTGCGCAACTTTTTGCTGAACACCCCGACCCGATCCGACCGCTCCCCGCTGAGTTATTCCCGGAAAACCAGTTTTTCCGGAATAACTCAGCGGGGAGCGGTCGGATCGGGTCGGGGTGTTCAGCAAAAAGTTGCGCGAGCTCAAGACGCATCCAACGATATGCCGGAAATAAGAATCGGACAAAAACTCAGGAAGTTATCGCCGATTCAAATTTGTGAAAAGTTTCAAAATTTTGAAATGTTTCAAAATTTTGAAAAGTTTCAAAATTTTGAAACTTTTCACAAATTTGAATCGGCGATAACTTCCTGAGTTTTTATCCGATTCTTACGCCCGGCATATCGTTGGATGCGTCTTGAGCTTGCGCAACTTTTTGCTGAACACCCCGACCCGATCCGACCGCCCCCCGCTGAGTTATTCCCGGAAAACCAGTTTTTCCGGAATAACTCAGCGGGGGGCGGTCGGATCGGGTCGGGGTGTTCAGCAAAAAGTTGCGCGAGCTCAAGACGCATCCAACGATATGCCGGACATAAGAATCGGACAAAAACTCAGGAAGTTATCGCCGATTTTCCACGGGAATGCTGTCCCGCCAGCAGCATTCCAGCGAAAACTGGTTTTTCGGGAATAACTCAGCGGGGAGATGTTGTTTCAAAATTTTGAAAAGTTTCAAAATTTTGAAACTTTTCACAAATTTGAATCGGCGATAACTTCCTGAGTTTTTATCCGATTCTTATGTCCGGCATATCGTTGGATGCGTCTTGAGCTTGCGCAACTTTTTGCTGAACACCCCGACCCGATCCGACCGCCCCCCGCTGAGTTATTCCCGGAAAACCAGTTTTTCCGGAATAACTCAGCGGGGGGCGGTCGGATCGGGTCGGGATGTTCAGCAAAAAGTTGCGCGAGCTCAAGACGCATCCAACGATATGCCGGACATAAGAATCGGACAAAAACTCAGGAAGTTATCGCCGATTTTCCACGGGAATGCTGCTGGCGGGACAGCATTCCCGTGGAAAATCGGCGATAACTTCCTGAGTTTTTGTCCGATTCTTATGCCCGGCATATCGTTGGATGCGTCTTGAGCTTGCGCAACTTTTTGCTGAACACCCCGACCCGATCCGACCGCTTCCCGCTGAGTTATTCCCGAAAAAACAGTTTTCGCTGGAATGCTGCTGGCGGGACAGCATTCCCGTGGAAAATCGGCGATAACTTCCTGAGTTTTTGTCCGATTCTTATGTCCGGCATATCGTTGGATGCGTCTTGAGCTCGCGCAACTTTTTGCTGAACACCCCGACCCGATCCGACCGCCCTCCGCTGAGTTATTCCGGAAAAACTGGTTTTCCGGGAATAACTCAGCGGGGGGCGGTCGGATCGGGTCGGGGTGTTCAGCAAAAAGTTGCGCAAGCTCAAGACGCATCCAACGATATGCCGGGCATAAGAATCGGACAAAAACTCAGGAAGTTATCGCCGATTCAAATTTGTGAAAAGTTTCAAAATTTTGAAACTTTTCAAAATTTTGAAACATTTCAAAATTTTGAAACTTTTCACAAATTTGAATCGGCGATAACTTCCTGAGTTTTTGTCCGATTCTTATGTCCGGCATATCGTTGGATGCGTCTTGAGCTCGCGCAACTTTTTGCTGAACACCCCGACCCGATCCGACCGCTCCCCGCTGAGTTATTCCGGAAAAACTGGTTTTCCGGGAATAACTCAGCGGGGAGCGGTCGGATCGGGTCGGGGTGTTCAGCAAAAAGTTGCGCAAGCTCAAGACGCATCCAACGATATGCCGGGCATAAGAATCGGACAAAAACTCAGGAAGTTATCGCCGATTTTCCACGGGAATGCTGCTGGCGGGACAGCATTCCCGTGGAAAATCGGCGATAACTTCCTGAGTTTTTGTCCGATTCTTATGCCCGGCATATCGTTGGATGCGTCTTGAGCTTGCGCAACTTTTTGCTGAACACCCCGACCCGATCCGACCGCTCCCCGCTGAGTTATTCCCGAAAAACCAGTTTTCGCTGGAATGCTGCTGGCGGGACAGCATTCCCGTGGAAAATCGGCGATAACTTCCTGAGTTTTTGTCCGATTCTTATGTCCGGCATATCGTTGGATGCGTCTTGAGCTTGCGCAACTTTTTGCTGAACACCCCGACCCGATCCGACCGCCCCCCGCTGAGTTATTCCGGAAAAACTGGTTTTCCGGGAATAACTCAGCGGGGAGCGGTCGGATCGGGTCGGGGTGTTCAGCAAAAAGTTGCGCAAGCTCAAGACGCATCCAACGATATGCCGGGCATAAGAATCGGACAAAAACTCAGGAAGTTATCGCCGATTTTCCACGGGAATGCTGCTGGCGGGACAGCATTCCCGTGGAAAATCGGCGATAACTTCCTGAGTTTTTGTCCGATTCTTATGCCCGGCATATCGTTGGATGCGTCTTGAGCTTGCGCAACTTTTTGCTGAACACCCCGACCCGATCCGACCGCTCCCCGCTGAGTTATTCCCGAAAAACCAGTTTTCGCTGGAATGCTGCTGGCGGGACAGCATTCCCGTGGAAAATCGGCGATAACTTCCTGAGTTTTTGTCCGATTCTTATGTCCGGCATATCGTTGGATGCGTCTTGAGCTCGCGCAACTTTTTGCTGAACACCCCGACCCGATCCGACCGCCCTCCGCTGAGTTATTCCGGAAAAACTGGTTTTCCGGGAATAACTCAGCGAAGGGCGGTCGGATCGGGTCGGGGTGTTCAGCAAAAAGTTGCGCGAGCTCAAGACGCATCCAACGATATGCCGGACATAAGAATCGGACAAAAACTCAGGAAGTTATCGCCGATTCAAATTTGTGAAAAGTTTCAAAATTTTGAAACTTTTCAAAATTTTGAAACATTTCAAAATTTTGAAACTTTTCACAAATTTGAATCGGCGATAACTTCCTGAGTTTTTGTCCGATTCTTATGTCCGGCATATCGTTGGATGCGTCTTGAGCTCGCGCAACTTTTTGCTGACACCCCGACCCGATCCGACCGCCCCCCGCTGAGTTATTCCGGAAAAACTGGTTTTCCGGGAATAACTCAGCGGGGAGCGGTCGGATCGGGTCGGGGTGTTCAGCAAAAAGTTGCGCAAGCTCAAGACGCATCCAACGATATGCCGGGCATAAGAATCGGACAAAAACTCAGGAAGTTATCGCCGATTTTCCACGGGAATGCTGTCCCGCCAGCAGCATTCCCGTGGAAAATCGGCGATAACTTCCTGAGTTTTTGTCCGATTCTTATGCCCGGCATATCGTTGGATGCGTCTTGAGCTTGCGCAACTTTTTGCTGAACACCCCGACCCGATCCGACCGCTCCCCGCTGAGTTATTCCCGGAAAACCAGTTTTTCCGGAATAACTCAGCGGGAAGCGGTCGGATCGGGTCGGGGTGTTCAGCAAAAAGTTGCGCAAGCTCAAGACGCATCCAACGATATGCCGGACATAAGAATCGGACAAAAACTCAGGAAGTTATCGCCGATTTTCCACGGGAATGCTGTCCCGCCAGCAGCATTCCAGCGAAAACTGGTTTTTCGGGAATAACTCAGCGGGGAGCGGTCGGATCGGGTCGGGGTGTTCAGCAAAAAGTTGCGCAAGCTCAAGACGCATCCAACGATATGCCGGGCATAAGAATTGGACAAAAACTCAGGAAGTTATCGCCGATTTTCCACGGGAATGCTGTCCCGCCAGCAGCATTCCCGTGGAAAATCGGCGATAACTTCCTGAGTTTTTGTCCGATTCTTATGCCCGGCATATCGTTGGATGCGTCTTGAGCTTGCGCAACTTTTTGCTGAACACCCCGACCCGATCCGACCGCTCCCCGCTGAGTTATTCCCGGAAAACCAGTTTTTCCGGAATAACTCAGCGGGGAGCGGTCGGATCGGGTCGGGGTGTTCAGCAAAAAGTTGCGCGAGCTCAAGACGCATCCAACGATATGCCGGAAATAAGAATCGGACAAAAACTCAGGAAGTTATCGCCGATTCAAATTTGTGAAAAGTTTCAAAATTTTGAAATGTTTCAAAATTTTGAAAAGTTTCAAAATTTTGAAACTTTTCACAAATTTGAATCGGCGATAACTTCCTGAGTTTTTATCCGATTCTTATGCCCGGCATATCGTTGGATGCGTCTTGAGCTTGCGCAACTTTTTGCTGAACACCCCGACCCGATCCGACCGCCCCCCGCTGAGTTATTCCCGGAAAACCAGTTTTTCCGGAATAACTCAGCGGGGGGCGGTCGGATCGGGTCGGGGTGTTCAGCAAAAAGTTGCGCGAGCTCAAGACGCATCCAACGATATGCCGGACATAAGAATCGGACAAAAACTCAGGAAGTTATCGCCGATTTTCCACGGGAATGCTGTCCCGCCAGCAGCATTCCAGCGAAAACTGGTTTTTCGGGAATAACTCAGCGGGGAGATGTTGTTTCAAAATTTTGAAAAGTTTCAAAATTTTGAAACTTTTCACAAATTTGAATCGGCGATAACTTCCTGAGTTTTTATCCGATTCTTATGTCCGGCATATCGTTGGATGCGTCTTGAGCTTGCGCAACTTTTTGCTGAACACCCCGACCCGATCCGACCGCCCCCCGCTGAGTTATTCCCGGAAAACCAGTTTTTCCGGAATAACTCAGCGGGGGGCGGTCGGATCGGGTCGGGATGTTCAGCAAAAAGTTGCGCGAGCTCAAGACGCATCCAACGATATGCCGGACATAAGAATCGGACAAAAACTCAGGAAGTTATCGCCGATTTTCCACGGGAATGCTGTCCCGCCAGCAGCATTCCAGCGAAAACTGGTTTTTCGGGAATAACTCAGCGGGAAGCGGTCGGATCGGGTCGGGGTGTTCAGCAAAAAGTTGCGCAAGCTCAAGACGCATCCAACGATATGCCGGACATAAGAATCGGACAAAAACTCAGGAAGTTATCGCCGATTTTCCACGGGAATGCTGTCCCGCCAGCAGCATTCCCGTGGAAAATCGGCGATAACTTCCTGAGTTTTTGTCCGATTCTTATGCCCGGCATATCGTTGGATGCGTCTTGAGCTTGCGCAACTTTTTGCTGAACACCCCGACCCGATCCGACCGCTCCCCGCTGAGTTATTCCGGAAAAACTGGTTTTCCGGAATAACTCAGCGGGGAGCGGTCGGATCGGGTCGGGGTGTTCAGCAAAAAGTTGCGCGAGCTCAAGACGCATCCAACGATATGCCGGACATAAGAATCGGACAAAAACTCAGGAAGTTATCGCCGATTCAAATTTGTGAAAAGTTTCAAAATTTTGAAATGTTTCAAAATTTTGAAAAGTTTCAAAATTTTGAAACTTTTCACAAATTTGAATCGGCGATAACTTCCTGAGTTTTTATCCGATTCTTATGCCCGGCATATCGTTGGATGCGTCTTGAGCTTGCGCAACTTTTTGCTGAACACCCCGACCCGATCCGACCGCCCCCCGCTGAGTTATTCCCGGAAAACCAGTTTTTCCGGAATAACTCAGCGGGGGGCGGTCGGATCGGGTCGGGGTGTTCAGCAAAAAGTTGCGCGAGCTCAAGACGCATCCAACGATATGCCGGACATAAGAATCGGACAAAAACTCAGGAAGTTATCGCCGATTTTCCACGGGAATGCTGTCCCGCCAGCAGCATTCCAGCGAAAACTGTTTTTTCGGGAATAACTCAGCGGGGAGCGGTCGGATCGGGTCGGGGTGTTCAGCAAAAAGTTGCGCAAGCTCAAGACGCATCCAACGATATGCCGGGCATAAGAATCGGACAAAAACTCAGGAAGTTATCGCCGATTTTCCACGGGAATGCTGTTCCGCCAGCAGCATTCCCGTGGAAAATCGGCGATAACTTCCTGAGTTTTTGTCCGATTCTTATGCCCGGCATATCGTTGGATGCGTCTTGAGCTTGCGCAACTTTTTGCTGAACACCCCGACCCGATCCGACCGCTCCCCGCTGAGTTATTCCCGGAAAACCAGTTTTTCCGGAATAACTCAGCGGGGGGCGGTCGGATCGGGTCGGGGTGTTCAGCAAAAAGTTGCGCGAGCTCAAGACGCATCCAACGATATGCCGGACATAAGAATCGGACAAAAACTCAGGAAGTTATCGCCGATTTTCCACGGGAATGCTGTCCCGCCAGCAGCATTCCAGCGAAAACTGTTTTTTCGGGAATAACTCAGCGGGGAGCGGTCGGATCGGGTCGGGGTGTTCAGCAAAAAGTTGCGCAAGCTCAAGACGCATCCAACGATATGCCGGGCATAAGAATCGGACAAAAACTCAGGAAGTTATCGCCGATTTTCCACGGGAATGCTGTTCCGCCAGCAGCATTCCCGTGGAAAATCGGCGATAACTTCCTGAGTTTTTGTCCGATTCTTATGCCCGGCATATCGTTGGATGCGTCTTGAGCTTGCGCAACTTTTTGCTGAACACCCCGACCCGATCCGACCGCTCCCCGCTGAGTTATTCCCGGAAAACCAGTTTTTCCGGAATAACTCAGCGGGGGGCGGTCGGATCGGGTCGGGGTGTTCAGCAAAAAGTTGCGCGAGCTCAAGACGCATCCAACGATATGCCGGACATAAGAATCGGATAAAAACTCAGGAAGTTATCGCCGATTCAAATTTGTGAAAAGTTTCAAAATTTTGAAATGTTTCAAAATTTTGAAAAGTTTCAAAATTTTGAAACTTTTCACAAATTTGAATCGGCGATAACTTCCTGAGTTTTTATCCGATTCTTATGTCCGGCATATCGTTGGATGCGTCTTGAGCTTGCGCAACTTTTTGCTGAACACCCCGACCCGATCCGACCGCCCCCCGCTGAGTTATTCCCGGAAAACCAGTTTTTCCGGAATAACTCAGCGGGGGGCGGTCGGATCGGGTCGGGGTGTTCAGCAAAAAGTTGCGCGAGCTCAAGACGCATCCAACGATATGCCGGACATAAGAATCGGACAAAAACTTAGGAAGTTATCGCCGATTTTCCACGGGAATGCTGTCCCGCCAGCAGCATTCCAGCGAAAACTGGTTTTTCGGGAATAACTCAGCGGGGAGCGGTCGGATCGGGTCGGGGTGTTCAGCAAAAAGTTGCGCAAGCTCAAGACGCTTTCAACGATATGCCGGGCATAAGAATCGGACAAAAACTCAGGAAGTTATCGCCGATTTTCCACGGGAATGCTGTCCCGCCAGCAGCATTCCCGTGGAAAATCGGCGATAACTTCCTGAGTTTTTGTCCGATTCTTATGCCCGGCATATCGTTGGATGCGTCTTGAGCTTGCGCAACTTTTTGCTGAACACCCCGACCCGATCCGACCGCTCCCCGCTGAGTTATTCCCGGAAAACCAGTTTTTCCGGAATAACTCAGCGAGGGGCGGTCGGATCGGGTCGGGGTGTTCAGAAAAAAGTTGCGCAAGCTCAAGACGCATCCAACGATATGCCGGACATAAGAATCGGACAAAAACTCAGGAAGTTATCGCCGATTTTCCACGGGAATGCTGTCCCGCCAGCAGCATTCCAGCGAAAACTGGTTTTTCGGGAATAACTCAGCGGGGAGCGGTCGGATCGGGTCGGGGTGTTCAGCAAAAAGTTGCGCAAGCTCAAGACGCATCCAACGATATGCCGGGCATAAGAATCGGACAAAAACTCAGGAAGTTATCGCCGATTTTCCACGGGAATGCTGTCCCGCCAGCAGCATTCCCGTGGAAAATCGGCGATAACTTCCTGAGTTTTTGTCCGATTCTTATGCCCGGCATATCGTTGGATGCGTCTTGAGCTTGCGCAACTTTTTGCTGAACACCCCGACCCGATCCGACCGCTCCCCGCTGAGTTATTCCCGGAAAACCAGTTTTTCTGGAATAACTCAGCGGGGAGCGGTCGGATCGGGTCGGGGTGTTCAGCAAAAAGTTGCGCGAGCTCAAGACGCATCCAACGATATGCCGGACATAAGAATCGGACAAAAACTCAGGAAGTTATCGCCGATTCAAATTTGTGAAAAGTTTCAAAATTTTGAAATGTTTCAAAATTTTGAAAAGTTTCAAAATTTTGAAACTTTTCACAAATTTGAATCGGCGATAACTTCCTGAGTTTTTATCCGATTCTTATGCCCGGCATATCGTTGGATGCGTCTTGAGCTTGCGCAACTTTTTGCTGAACACCCCGACCCGATCCGACCGCCCCCCGCTGAGTTATTCCCGGAAAACCAGTTTTTCCGGAATAACTCAGCGGGGGGCGGTCGGATCGGGTCGGGGTGTTCAGCAAAAAGTTGCGCGAGCTCAAGACGCATCCAACGATATGCCGGACATAAGAATCGGACAAAAACTCAGGAAGTTATCGCCGATTTTCCACGGGAATGCTGTCCCGCCAGCAGCATTCCAGCGAAAACTGGTTTTTCGGGAATAACTCAGCGGGGAGCGGTCGGATCGGGTCGGGGTGTTCAGCAAAAAGTTGCGCAAGCTCAAGACGCATCCAACGATATGCCGGGCATAAGAATCGGACAAAAACTCAGGAAGTTATCGCCGATTTTCCACGGGAATGCTGTCCCGCCAGCAGCATTCCCGTGGAAAATCGGCGATAACTTCCTGAGTTTTTGTCCGATTCTTATGCCCGGCATATCGTTGGATGCGTCTTGAGCTTGCGCAACTTTTTGCTGAACACCCCGACCCGATCCGACCGCTCCCCGCTGAGTTATTCCCGGAAAACCAGTTTTTCCGGAATAACTCAGCGGGGGGCGGTCGGATCGGGTCGGGGTGTTCAGCAAAAAGTTGCGCGAGCTCAAGACGCATCCAACGATATGCCGGACATAAGAATCGGACAAAAACTCAGGAAGTTATCGCCGATTCAAATTTGTGAAAAGTTTCAAAATTTTGAAATGTTTCAAAATTTTGAAAAGTTTCAAAATTTTGAAACTTTTCACAAATTTGAATCGGCGATAACTTCCTGAGTTTTTATCCGATTCTTATGTCCGGCATATCGTTGGATGCGTCTTGAGCTTGCGCAACTTTTTGCTGAACACCCCGACCCGATCCGACCGCCCCCCGCTGAGTTATTCCCGGAAAACCAGTTTTTCCGGAATAACTCAGCGGGGGGCGGTCGGATCGGGTCGGGGTGTTCAGCAAAAAGTTGCGCGAGCTCAAGACGCATCCAACGATATGCCGGACATAAGAATCGGACAAAAACTCAGGAAGTTATCGCCGATTTTCCACGGGAATGCTGTCCCGCCAGCAGCATTCCAGCGAAAACTGGTTTTTCGGGAATAACTCAGCGGGGAGCGGTCGGATCGGGTCGGGGTGTTCAGCAAAAAGTTGCGCAAGCTCAAGACGCATCCAACGATATGCCGGGCATAAGAATCGGACAAAAACTCAGGAAGTTATCGCCGATTTTCCACGGGAATGCTGTCCCGCCAGCAGCATTCCCGTGGAAAATCGGCGATAACTTCCTGAGTTTTTGTCCGATTCTTATGCCCGGCATATCGTTGGATGCGTTTTGAGCTTGCGCAACTTTTTGCTGAACACCCCGACCCGATCCGACCGCTCCCCGCTGAGTTATTCCCGGAAAACCAGTTTTTCCGGAATAACTCAGCGGGGAGCGGTCGGATCGGGTCGGGGTGTTCAGCAAAAAGTTGCGCAAGCTCAAGACGCATCCAACGATATGCCGGACATAAGAATCGGACAAAAACTCAGGAAGTTATCGCCGATTTTCCACGGGAATGCTGTCCCGCCAGCAGCATTCCAGCGAAAACTGGTTTTTCGGGAATAACTCAGCGGGGAGCGGTCGGATCGGGTCGGGGTGTTCAGCAAAAAGTTGCGCAAGCTCAAGACGCATCCAACGATATGCCGGGCATAAGAATCGGACAAAAACTCAGGAAGTTATCGCCGATTTTCCACGGGAATGCTGCTGGCGGGACAGCATTCCCGTGGAAAATCGGCGATAACTTCCTGAGTTTTTGTCCGATTCTTATGTCCGGCATATCGTTGGATGCGTCTTGAGCTTGCGCAACTTTTTGCTGAACACCCCGACCAGTTTTCGCTGGAATGCTGCTGGCGGGACAGCATTCCCGTGGAAAATCGGCGATAACTTCCTGAGTTTTTGT
Organism: Anopheles maculipalpis; assembly: GCF_943734695.1. Taxonomy (NCBI): domain Eukaryota; kingdom Metazoa; phylum Arthropoda; class Insecta; order Diptera; family Culicidae; genus Anopheles; species Anopheles maculipalpis. Next base: position 14,380 of record NW_026060579.1, on the reverse strand, counting down.
CCGATTCTTATGTCCGGCATATCGTTGGATGCGTCTTGAGCTTGCGCAACTTTTTGCTGAACACCCCGACCCGATCCGACCGCTCCCCGCTGAGTTATTCCGGAAAAACTGGTTTTCCGGGAATAACTCAGCGGGGAGCGGTCGGATCGGGTCGGGGTGTTCAGCAAAAAGTTGCGCAAGCTCAAAACGCATCCAACGATATGCCGGGCATAAGAATCGGACAAAAACTCAGGAAGTTATCGCCGATTTTCCACGGGAATGCTGCTGGCGGGACAGCATTCCCGTGGAAAATCGGCGATAACTTCCTGAGTTTTTGTCCGATTCTTATGCCCGGCATATCGTTGGATGCGTCTTGAGCTTGCGCAACTTTTTGCTGAACACCCCGACCCGATCCGACCGCTCCCCGCTGAGTTATTCCCGAAAAACCAGTTTTCGCTGGAATGCTGCTGGCGGGACAGCATTCCCGTGGAAAATCGGCGATAACTTCCTGAGTTTTTGTCCGATTCTTATGTCCGGCATATCGTTGGATGCGTCTTGAGCTCGCGCAACTTTTTGCTGAACATCCCGACCCGATCCGACCGCCCCCCGCTGAGTTATTCCGGAAAAACTGGTTTTCCGGGAATAACTCAGCGGGGGGCGGTCGGATCGGGTCGGGGTGTTCAGCAAAAAGTTGCGCAAGCTCAAGACGCATCCAACGATATGCCGGACATAAGAATCGGATAAAAACTCAGGAAGTTATCGCCGATTCAAATTTGTGAAAAGTTTCAAAATTTTGAAACTTTTCAAAATTTTGAAACATTTCAAAATTTTGAAACTTTTCACAAATTTGAATCGACGATAACTTCCTGAGTTTTTGTCCGATTCTTATGTCCGGCATATCGTTGGATGCGTCTTGAGCTCGCGCAACTTTTTGCTGAACACCCCGACCCGATCCGACCGCCCCCCGCTGAGTTATTCCGGAAAAACTGGTTTTCCGGGAATAACTCAGCGGGGAGCGGTCGGATCGGGTCGGGGTGTTCAGCAAAAAGTTGCGCAAGCTCAAGACGCATCCAACGATATGCCGGGCATAAGAATCGGACAAAAACTCAGGAAGTTATCGCCGATTTTCCACGGGAATGCTGCTGGCGGGACAGCATTCCCGTGGAAAATCGGCGATAACTTCCTGAGTTTTTGTCCGATTCTTATGCCCGGCATATCGTTGGATGCGTCTTGAGCTTGCGCAACTTTTTGCTGAACACCCCGACCCGATCCGACCGCTCCCCGCTGAGTTATTCCCGAAAAACCAGTTTTCGCTGGAATGCTGCTGGCGGGACAGCATTCCCGTGGAAAATCGGCGATAACTTCCTGAGTTTTTGTCCGATTCTTATGTCCGGCATATCGTTGGATGCGTCTTGAGCTCGCGCAACTTTTTGCTGAACACCCCGACCCGATCCGACCGCTCCCCGCTGAGTTATTCCGGAAAAACTGGTTTTCCGGGAATAACTCAGCGGGGGGCGGTCGGATCGGGTCGGGGTGTTCAGCAAAAAGTTGCGCAAGCTCAAGACGCATCCAACGATATGCCGGGCATAAGAATCGGATAAAAACTCAGGAAGTTATCGCCGATTCAAATTTGTGAAAAGTTTCAAAATTTTGAAACTTTTCAAAATTTTGAAACATTTCAAAATTTTGAAACTTTTCACAAATTTGAATCGGCGATAACTTCCTGAGTTTTTGTCCGATTCTTATGTCCGGCATATCGTTGGATGCGTCTTGAGCTCGCGCAACTTTTTGCTGAACACCCCGACCCGATCCGACCGCTCCCCGCTGAGTTATTCCGGAAAAACTGGTTTTCCGGGAATAACTCAGCGGGGAGCGGTCGGATCGGGTCGGGGTGTTCAGCAAAAAGTTGCGCAAGCTCAAGACGCATCCAACGATATGCCGGGCATAAGAATCGGACAAAAACTCAGGAAGTTATCGCCGATTTTCCACGGGAATGCTGCTGGCGGGACAGCATTCCCGTGGAAAATCGGCGATAACTTCCTGAGTTTTTGTCCGATTCTTATGCCCGGCATATCGTTGAATGCGTCTTGAGCTTGCGCAACTTTTTGCTGAACACCCCGACCCGATCCGACCGCTCCCCGCTGAGTTATTCCCGAAAAACCAGTTTTCGCTGGAATGCTGCTGGCGGGACAGCATTCCCGTGGAAAATCGGCGATAACTTCCTAAGTTTTTGTCCGATTCTTATGTCCGGCATATCGTTGGATGCGTCTTGAGCTCGCGCAACTTTTTGCTGAACACCCCGACCCGATCCGACCGCTCCCCGCTGAGTTATTCCGGAAAAACTGGTTTTCCGGGAATAACTCAGCGGGGGGCGGTCGGATCGGGTCGGGGTGTTCAGCAAAAAGTTGCGCAAGCTCAAGACGCATCCAACGATATGCCGGACATAAGAATCGGATAAAAACTCAGGAAGTTATCGCCGATTCAAATTTGTGAAAAGTTTCAAAATTTTGAAACTTTTCAAAATTTTGAAACATTTCAAAATTTTGAAACTTTTCACAAATTTGAATCGGCGATAACTTCCTGAGTTTTTATCCGATTCTTATGTCCGGCATATCGTTGGATGCGTCTTGAGCTCGCGCAACTTTTTGCTGAACACCCCGACCCGATCCGACCGCCCCCCGCTGAGTTATTCCGGAAAAACTGGTTTTCCGGGAATAACTCAGCGGGGAGCGGTCGGATCGGGTCGGGGTGTTCAGCAAAAAGTTGCGCAAGCTCAAGACGCATCCAACGATATGCCGGGCATAAGAATCGGACAAAAACTCAGGAAGTTATCGCCGATTTTCCACGGGAATGCTGCTGGCGGAACAGCATTCCCGTGGAAAATCGGCGATAACTTCCTGAGTTTTTGTCCGATTCTTATGCCCGGCATATCGTTGGATGCGTCTTGAGCTTGCGCAACTTTTTGCTGAACACCCCGACCCGATCCGACCGCTCCCCGCTGAGTTATTCCCGAAAAAACAGTTTTCGCTGGAATGCTGCTGGCGGGACAGCATTCCCGTGGAAAATCGGCGATAACTTCCTGAGTTTTTGTCCGATTCTTATGTCCGGCATATCGTTGGATGCGTCTTGAGCTCGCGCAACTTTTTGCTGAACACCCCGACCCGATCCGACCGCCCCCCGCTGAGTTATTCCGGAAAAACTGGTTTTCCGGGAATAACTCAGCGGGGGGCGGTCGGATCGGGTCGGGGTGTTCAGCAAAAAGTTGCGCAAGCTCAAGACGCATCCAACGATATGCCGGGCATAAGAATCGGATAAAAACTCAGGAAGTTATCGCCGATTCAAATTTGTGAAAAGTTTCAAAATTTTGAAACTTTTCAAAATTTTGAAACATTTCAAAATTTTGAAACTTTTCACAAATTTGAATCGGCGATAACTTCCTGAGTTTTTGTCCGATTCTTATGTCCGGCATATCGTTGGATGCGTCTTGAGCTCGCGCAACTTTTTGCTGAACACCCCGACCCGATCCGACCGCTCCCCGCTGAGTTATTCCGGAAAACCAGTTTTTCCGGAATAACTCAGCGGGGAGCGGTCGGATCGGGTCGGGGTGTTCAGCAAAAAGTTGCGCAAGCTCAAGACGCATCCAACGATATGCCGGGCATAAGAATCGGACAAAAACTCAGGAAGTTATCGCCGATTTTCCACGGGAATGCTGCTGGCGGGACAGCATTCCCGTGGAAAATCGGCGATAACTTCCTGAGTTTTTGTCCGATTCTTATGTCCGGCATATCGTTGGATGCGTCTTGAGCTTGCGCAACTTTTTGCTGAACACCCCGACCCGATCCGACCGCTCCCCGCTGAGTTATTCCCGAAAAACCAGTTTTCGCTGGAATGCTGCTGGCGGGACAGCATTCCCGTGGAAAATCGGCGATAACTTCCTGAGTTTTTGTCCGATTCTTATGTCCGGCATATCGTTGGATGCGTCTTGAGCTCGCGCAACTTTTTGCTGAACATCCCGACCCGATCCGACCGCCCCCCGCTGAGTTATTCCGGAAAAACTGGTTTTCCGGGAATAACTCAGCGGGGGGCGGTCGGATCGGGTCGGGGTGTTCAGCAAAAAGTTGCGCAAGCTCAAGACGCATCCAACGATATGCCGGACATAAGAATCGGATAAAAACTCAGGAAGTTATCGCCGATTCAAATTTGTGAAAAGTTTCAAAATTTTGAAACTTTTCAAAATTTTGAAACAACATCTCCCCGCTGAGTTATTCCCGAAAAACCAGTTTTCGCTGGAATGCTGCTGGCGGGACAGCATTCCCGTGGAAAATCGGCGATAACTTCCTGAGTTTTTGTCCGATTCTTATGTCCGGCATATCGTTGGATGCGTCTTGAGCTCGCGCAACTTTTTGCTGAACACCCCGACCCGATCCGACCGCCCCCCGCTGAGTTATTCCGGAAAAACTGGTTTTCCGGGAATAACTCAGCGGGGGGCGGTCGGATCGGGTCGGGGTGTTCAGCAAAAAGTTGCGCAAGCTCAAGACGCATCCAACGATATGCCGGGCATAAGAATCGGATAAAAACTCAGGAAGTTATCGCCGATTCAAATTTGTGAAAAGTTTCAAAATTTTGAAACTTTTCAAAATTTTGAAACATTTCAAAATTTTGAAACTTTTCACAAATTTGAATCGGCGATAACTTCCTGAGTTTTTGTCCGATTCTTATGTCCGGCATATCGTTGGATGCGTCTTGAGCTCGCGCAACTTTTTGCTGAACACCCCGACCCGATCCGACCGCTCCCCGCTGAGTTATTCCGGAAAAACTGGTTTTCCGGGAATAACTCAGCGGGGAGCGGTCGGATCGGGTCGGGGTGTTCAGCAAAAAGTTGCGCAAGCTCAAGACGCATCCAACGATATGCCGGGCATAAGAATCGGACAAAAACTCAGGAAGTTATCGCCGATTTTCCACGGGAATGCTGCTGGCGGGACAGCATTCCCGTGGAAAATCGGCGATAACTTCCTGAGTTTTTGTCCAATTCTTATGCCCGGCATATCGTTGGATGCGTCTTGAGCTTGCGCAACTTTTTGCTGAACACCCCGACCCGATCCGACCGCTCCCCGCTGAGTTATTCCCGAAAAACCAGTTTTCGCTGGAATGCTGCTGGCGGGACAGCATTCCCGTGGAAAATCGGCGATAACTTCCTGAGTTTTTGTCCGATTCTTATGTCCGGCATATCGTTGGATGCGTCTTGAGCTTGCGCAACTTTTTGCTGAACACCCCGACCCGATCCGACCGCCCCTCGCTGAGTTATTCCGGAAAAACTGGTTTTCCGGGAATAACTCAGCGGGGAGCGGTCGGATCGGGTCGGGGTGTTCAGCAAAAAGTTGCGCAAGCTCAAGACGCATCCAACGATATGCCGGGCATAAGAATCGGACAAAAACTCAGGAAGTTATCGCCGATTTTCCACGGGAATGCTGCTGGCGGGACAGCATTCCCGTGGAAAATCGGCGATAACTTCCTGAGTTTTTGTCCGATTCTTATGCCCGGCATATCGTTGGATGCGTCTTGAGCTTGCGCAACTTTTTGCTGAACACCCCGACCCGATCCGACCGCTCCCCGCTGAGTTATTCCCGAAAAACCAGTTTTCGCTGGAATGCTGCTGGCGGGACAGCATTCCCGTGGAAAATCGGCGATAACTTCCTGAGTTTTTGTCCGATTCTTATGTCCGGCATATCGTTGGATGCGTCTTGAGCTCGCGCAACTTTTTGCTGAACACCCCGACCCGATCCGACCGCCCCCCGCTGAGTTATTCCGGAAAAACTGGAAAAACTTGAGCTTGCGCAACTTTTTGCTGAACACCCCGACCCGATCCGACCGCTCCCCGCTGAGTTATTCCCGAAAAACCAGTTTTCGCTGGAATGCTGCTGGCGGGACAGCATTCCCGTGGAAAATCGGCGATAACTTCCTGAGTTTTTGTCCGATTCTTATGTCCGGCATATCGTTGGATGCGTCTTGAGCTTGCGCAACTTTTTGCTGAACACCCCGACCCGATCCGACCGCCCCCCGCTGAGTTATTCCCGAAAAACTGGTTTTCCGGGAATAACTCAGCGGGGGGCGGTCGGATCGGGTCGGGGTGTTCAGCAAAAAGTTGCGCAAGCTCAAGACGCATCCAACGATATGCCGGACATAAGAATCGGATAAAAACTCAGGAAGTTATCGCCGATTCAAATTTGTGAAAAGTTTCAAAATTTTGAAACTTTTCAAAATTTTGAAAAGTTTCAAAATTTTGAAACTTTTCACAAATTTGAATCGGCGATAACTTCCTGAGTTTTTATCCGATTCTTATGTCCGGCATATCGTTGGATGCGTCTTGAGCTTGCGCAACTTTTTGCTGAACACCCCGACCCGATCCGACCGCTCCCCGCTGAGTTATTCCCGAAAAACCAGTTTTCGCTGGAATGCTGCTGGCGGGACAGCATTCCCGTGGAAAATCGGCGATAACTTCCTAAGTTTTTGTCCGATTCTTATGTCCGGCATATCGTTGGATGCGTCTTGAGCTCGCGCAACTTTTTGCTGAACACCCCGACCCGATCCGACCGCCCCCCGCTGAGTTATTCCGGAAAAACTGGTTTTCCGGGAATAACTCAGCGGGGGGCGGTCGGATCGGGTCGGGGTGTTCAGCAAAAAGTTGCGCAAGCTCAAGACGCATCCAACGATATGCCGGACATAAGAATCGGATAAAAACTCAGGAAGTTATCGCCGATTCAAATTTGTGAAAAGTTTCAAAATTTTGAAACTTTTCAAAATTTTGAAACATTTCAAAATTTTGAAACTTTTCACAAATTTGAATCGGCGATAACTTCCTGAGTTTTTGTCCGATTCTTATGTCCGGCATATCGTTGGATGCGTCTTGAGCTCGCGCAACTTTTTGCTGAACACTCCGACCCGATCCGACCGCCCCCCGCTGAGTTATTCCGGAAAAACTGGTTTTCCGGGAATAACTCAGCGGGGAGCGGTCGGATCGGGTCGGGGTGTTCAGCAAAAAGTTGCGCAAGCTCAAGACGCATCCAACGATATGCCGGGCATAAGAATCGGACAAAAACTCAGGAAGTTATCGCCGATTTTCCACGGGAATGCTGCTGGCGGAACAGCATTCCCGTGGAAAATCGGCGATAACTTCCTTAGTTTTTGTCCGATTCTTATGCCCGGCATATCGTTGGATGCGTCTTGAGCTTGCGCAACTTTTTGCTGAACACCCCGACCCGATCCGACCGCTCCCCGCTGAGTTATTCCCGAAAAAACAGTTTTCGCTGGAATGCTGCTGGCGGGACAGCATTCCCGTGGAAAATCGGCGATAACTTCCTGAGTTTTTGTCCGATTCTTATGTCCGGCATATCGTTGGATGCGTCTTGAGCTCGCGCAACTTTTTGCTGAACACCCCGACCCGATCCGACCGCCCCCCGCTGAGTTATTCCGGAAAAACTGGTTTTCCGGGAATAACTCAGCGGGGGGCGGTCGGATCGGGTCGGGGTGTTCAGCAAAAAGTTGCGCAAGCTCAAGACGCATCCAACGATATGCCGGGCATAAGAATCGGATGAAAACTCAGGAAGTTATCGCCGATTCAAATTTGTGAAAAGTTTCAAAATTTTGAAACTTTTCAAAATTTTGAAACATTTCAAAATTTTGAAACTTTTCACAAATTTGAATCGGCGATAACTTCCTGAGTTTTTGTCCGATTCTTATGTCCGGCATATCGTTGGATGCGTCTTGAGCTCGCGCAACTTTTTGCTGAACACCCCGACCCGATCCGACCGCTCCCCGCTGAGTTATTCCGGAAAAACTGGTTTTCCGGGAATAACTCAGCGGGGAGCGGTCGGATCGGGTCGGGGTGTTCAGCAAAAAGTTGCGCAAGCTCAAGACGCATCCAACGATATGCCGGGCATAAGAATCGGACAAAAACTCAGGAAGTTATCGCCGATTTTCCACGGGAATGCTGCTGGCGGGACAGCATTCCCGTGGAAAATCGGCGATAACTTCCTGAGTTTTTGTCCGATTCTTATGCCCGGCATATCGTTGGATGCGTCTTGAGCTTGCGCAACTTTTTGCTGAACACCCCGACCCGATCCGACCGCTCTCCGCTGAGTTATTCCCGAAAAACCAGTTTTCGCTGGAATGCTGCTGGCGGGACAGCATTCCCGTGGAAAATCGGCGATAACTTCCTGAGTTTTTGTCCGATTCTTATGTCCGGCATATCGTTGGATGCGTCTTGAGCTTGCGCAACTTTTTGCTGAACACCCCGACCCGATCCGACCGCCCCCCGCTGAGTTATTCCCGGAAAACCAGTTTTTCCGGAATAACTCAGCGGGGAGCGGTCGGATCGGGTCGGGGTGTTCAGCAAAAAGTTGCGCAAGCTCAAGACGCATCCAACGATATGCCGGGCATAAGAATCGGACAAAAACTCAGGAAGTTATCGCCGATTTTCCACGGGAATGCTGCTGGCGGGACAGCATTCCCGTGGAAAATCGGCGATAACTTCCTGAGTTTTTGTCCGATTCTTATGCCCGGCATATCGTTGGATGCGTCTTGAGCTTGCGCAACTTTTTGCTGAACACCCCGACCCGATCCGACCGCTCCCCGCTGAGTTATTCCCGAAAAACCAGTTTTCGCTGGAATGCTGCTGGCGGGACAGCATTCCCGTGGAAAATCGGCGATAACTTCCTGAGTTTTTGTCCGATTCTTATGTCCGGCATATCGTTGGATGCGTCTTGAGCTCGCGCAACTTTTTGCTGAACATCCCGACCCGATCCGACCGCCCCCCGCTGAGTTATTCCGGAAAAACTGGTTTTCCGGGAATAACTCAGCGGGGGGCGGTCGGATCGGGTCGGGGTGTTCAGCAAAAAGTTGCGCAAGCTCAAGACGCATCCAACGATATGCCGGACATAAGAATCGGATAAAAACTCAGGAAGTTATCGCCGATTCAAATTTGTGAAAAGTTTCAAAATTTTGAAACTTTTCAAAATTTTGAAACATTTCAAAATTTTGAAACTTTTCACAAATTTGAATCGGCGATAACTTCCTGAGTTTTTGTCCGATTCTTATGTCCGGCATATCGTTGGATGCGTCTTGAGCTCGCGCAACTTTTTGCTGAACACCCCGACCCGATCCGACCGCCCCCCGCTGAGTTATTCCGGAAAAACTGGTTTTCCGGGAATAACTCAGCGGGGGGCGGTCGGATCGGGTCGGGGTGTTCAGCAAAAAGTTGCGCAAGCTCAAGACGCATCCAACGATATGCCGGGCATAAGAATCGGACAAAAACTCAGGAAGTTATCGCCGATTTTCCACGGGAATGCTGCTGGCAGGACAGCATTCCCGTGGAAAATCGGCGATAACTTCCTGAGTTTTTGTCCGATTCTTATGCCCGGCATATCGTTGGATGCGTCTTGAGGGGTGTTCAGCAAAAAGTTGCGCAAGCTCAAGACGCATCCAACGATATGCCGGACATAAGAATCGGACAAAAACTCAGGAAGTTATCGCCGATTTTCCACGGGAATGCTGTCCCGCCAGCAGCATTCCCGTGGAAAATCGGCGATAACTTCCTGAGTTTTTGTCCGATTCTTATGTCCGGCATATCGTTGGATGCGTCTTGAGCTTGCGCAACTTTTTGCTGAACACCCCGACCCGATCCGACCGCTCCCCGCTGAGTTATTCCCGGAAAACCAGTTTTTCCGGAATAACTCAGCGGGGAGCGGTCGGATCGGGTCGGGGTGTTCAGCAAAAAGTTGCGCAAGCTCAAGACGCATCCAACGATATGCCGGGCATAAGAATCGGACAAAAACTCAGGAAGTTATCGCCGATTTTCCACGGGAATGCTGCTGGCGGGACAGCATTCCCGTGGAAAATCGGCGATAACTTCCTGAGTTTTTGTCCGATTCTTATGTCCGGCATATCGTTGGATGCGTCTTGAGCTTGCGCAACTTTTTGCTGAACACCCCGACCCGATCCGACCGCTCCCCGCTGAGTTATTCCCGAAAAACCAGTTTTCGCTGGAATGCTGCTGGCGGGACAGCATTCCCGTGGAAAATCGGCGATAACTTCCTGAGTTTTTGTCCGATTCTTATGTCCGGCATATCGTTGGATGCGTCTTGAGCTCGCGCAACTTTTTGCTGAACATCCCGACCTGATCCGACCGCCCCCCGCTGAGTTATTCCGGAAAAACTGGTTTTCCGGGAATAACTCAGCGGGGGGCGGTCGGATCGGGTCGGGGTGTTCAGCAAAAAGTTGCGCAAGCTCAAGACGCATCCAACGATATGCCGGACATAAGAATCGGATAAAAACTCAGGAAGTTATCGCCGATTCAAATTTGTGAAAAGTTTCAAAATTTTGAAACTTTTCAAAATTTTGAAACATTTCAAAATTTTGAAACTTTTCACAAATTTGAATCGGCGATAACTTCCTGAGTTTTTGTCCGATTCTTATGTCCGGCATATCGTTGGATGCGTCTTGAGCTCGCGCAACTTTTTGCTCAACACCCCGACCCGATCCGACCGCCCCCCGCTGAGTTATTCCGGAAAAACTGGTTTTCCGGGAATAACTCAGCGGGGAGCGGTCGGATCGGGTCGGGGTGTTCAGCAAAAAGTTGCGCAAGCTCAAGACGCATCCAACGATATGCCGGGCATAAGAATCGGACAAAAACTCAGGAAGTTATCGCCGATTTTCCACGGGAATGCTGCTGGCGGGACAGCATTCCCGTGGAAAATCGGCGATAACTTCCTGAGTTTTTGTCCGATTCTTATGCCCGGCATATCGTTGGATGCGTCTTGAGCTTGCGCAACTTTTTGCTGAACACCCCGACCCGATCCGACCGCTCCCCGCTGAGTTATTCCCGAAAAACCAGTTTTCGCTGGAATGCTGCTGGCGGGACAGCATTCCCGTGGAAAATCGGCGATAACTTCCTGAGTTTTTGTCCGATTCTTATGTCCGGCATATCGTTGGATGCGTCTTGAGCTCGCGCATTTTTTTGCTGAACACCCCGACCCGATCCGACCGCTCCCCGCTGAGTTATTCCGGAAAAACTGGTTTTCCGCGAATAACTCAGCGGGGAGCGGTCGGATCGGGTCGGGGTGTTCAGCAAAAAGTTGCGCAAGCTCAAGACGCATCCAACGATATGCCGGGCATAAGAATCGGATAAAAACTCAGGAAGTTATTGCCGATTTTCCACGGGAATGCTGCTGGCGGGACAGCATTCCCGTGGAAAATCGGCGATAACTTCCTGAGTTTTTGTCCGATTCTTATGCCCGGCATATCGTTGGATGCGTCTTGAGCTTGCGCAACTTTTTGCTGAACACCCCGACCCGATCCGACCGCTCCCCGCTGAGTTATTCCCGAAAAACCAGTTTTCGCTGGAATGCTGCTGGCGGGACAGCATTCCCGTGGAAAATCGGCGATAACTTCCTGAGTTTTTGTCCGATTCTTATGTCCGGCATATCGTTGGATGCGTCTTGAGCTCGCGCAACTTTTTGCTGAACACCCCGACCCGATCCGACCGCCCCCCCGCTGAGTTATTCCGGAAAAACTGGTTTTCCGGGAATAACTCAGCGGGGGGCGGTCGGATCGGGTCGGGGTGTTCAGCAAAAAGTTGCGCAAGCTCAAGACGCATCCAACGATATGCCGGACATAAGAATCGGATAAAAACTCAGGAAGTTATCGCCGATTCAAATTTGTGAAAAGTTTCAAAATTTTGAAACTTTTCAAAATTTTGAAACATTTCAAAATTTTGAAACTTTTCACAAATTTGAATCGGCGATAACTTCCTGAGTTTTTGTCCGATTCTTATGTCCGGCATATCGTTGGATGCGTCTTGAGCTCGCGCAACTTTTTGCTGAACACCCCGACCCGATCCGACCGCCCCCCGCTGAGTTATTCCGGAAAAACTGGTTTTCCGGGAATAACTCAGCGGGGAGTGGTCGGATCGGGTCGGGGTGTTCAGCAAAAAGTTGCGCAAGCTCAAGACGCATCCAACAATATGCCGGGCATAAGAATCGGACAAAAACTCAGGAAGTTATCGCCGATTTTCCACGGGAATGCTGCTGGCGGGACAGCATTCCCGTGGAAAATCGGCGATAACTTCCTGAGTTTTTGTCCGATTCTTATGCCCGGCATATCGTTGGATGCGTCTTGAGCTTGCACAACTTTTTGCTGAACACCCCGACCCGATCCGACCGCTCTCCGCTGAGTTATTCCCGAAAAACCAGTTTTCGCTGGAATGCTGCTGGCGGGACAGCATTCCCGTGGAAAATCGGCGATAACTTCCTGAGTTTTTGTCCGATTCTTATGTCCGGCATATCGTTGGATGCGTCTTGAGCTCGCGCAACTTTTTGCTGAACACCCCGACCCGATCCGACCGCTCCCCGCTGAGTTATTCCGGAAAAACTGGTTTTCCGGGAATAACTCAGCGGGGAGCGGTCGGATCGGGTCGGGGTGTTCAGCAAAAAGTTGCGCAAGCTCAAGACGCATCCAACGATATGCCGGACATAAGAATCGGATAAAAACTCAGGAAGTTATCGCCGATTCAAATTTGTGAAAAGTTTCAAAATTTTGAAACTTTTCAAAATTTTGAAACATTTCAAAATTTTGAAACTTTTCACAAATTTGAATCGGCGATAACTTCCTGAGTTTTTGTCCGATTCTTATGTCCGGCATATCGTTGGATGCGTCTTGAGCTCGCGCAACTTTTTGCTGAACACCCCGACCCGATCCGACCGCCCCCCGCTGAGTTATTCCGGAAAAACTGGTTTTCCGGGAATAACTCAGCGGGGAGCGGTCGGATCGGGTCGGGGTGTTCAGCAAAAAGTTGCGCAAGCTCAAGACGCATCCAACGATATGCCGGGCATAAGAATCGGACAAAAACTCAGGAAGTTATCGCCGATTTTCCACGGGAATGCTGCTGGCGGGACAGCATTCTCGTGGAAAATCGGCGATAACTTCCTGAGTTTTTGTCCGATTCTTATGCCCGGCATATCGTTGGATGCGTCTTGAGCTTGCGCAACTTTTTGCTGAACACCCCGACCCGATCCGACCGCTCCCCGCTGAGTTATTCCCGAAAAACCAGTTTTCGCTGGAATGCTGCTGGCGGGACAGCATTCCCGTGGAAAATCGGCGATAACTTCCTGAGTTTTTGTCCGATTCTTATGTCCGGCATATCGTTGGATGCGTCTTGAGCTCGCGCAACTTTTTGCTGAACACCCCGACCCGATCCGACCGCTCCCCGCTGAGTTATTCCGGAAAAACTGGTTTTCCGGGAATAACTCAGCGGGGGGCGGTCGGATCGGGTCGGGGTGTTCAGCAAAAAGTTGCGCAAGCTCAAGACGCATCCAACGATATGCCGGGCATAAGAATCGGATAAAAACTCAGGAAGTTATCGCCGATTCAAATTTGTGAAAAGTTTCAAAATTTTGAAACTTTTCAAAATTTTGAAACATTTCAAAATTTTGAAACTTTTCACAAATTTGAATCGGCGATAACTTCCTGAGTTTTTGTCCGATTCTTATGTCCGGCATATCGTTGGATGCGTCTTGAGCTCGCGCAACTTTTTGCTGAACACCCCGACCCGATCCGACCGCTCCCCGCTGAGTTATTCCCGGAAAACCAGTTTTTCCGGAATAACTCTTCGGGGAGCGGTCGGATCGGGTCGGGGTGTTCAGCAAAAAGTTGCGCGAGCTCAAGACGCATCCAACGATATGCCGGACATAAGAATCGGACAAAAACTCAGGAAGTTATCGCCGATTCAAATTTGTGAAAAGTTTCAAAATTTTGAAATGTTTCAAAATTTTGAAAAGTTTCAAAATTTTGAAACTTTTCACAAATTTGAATCGGCGATAACTTCCTGAGTTTTTATCCGATTCTTATGTCCGGCATATCGTTGGATGCGTCTTGAGCTTGCGCAACTTTTTGCTGAACACCCCGACCCGATCCGACCGCCCCCCGCTGAGTTATTCCCGGAAAACCAGTTTTTCCGGAATAACTCAGCGGGGGGCGGTCGGATCGGGTCGGGGCGTTCAGCAAAAAGTTGCGCGAGCTCAAGACGCATCCAACGATATGCCGGACATAAGAATCGGACAAAAACTCAGGAAGTTATCGCCGATTTTCCACGGGAATGCTGTCCCGCCAGCAGCATTCCAGCGAAAACTGTTTTTTCGGGAATAACTCAGCGGGGAGTGGTCGGATCGGGTCGGGGTGTTCAGCAAAAAGTTGCGCAAGCTCAAGACGCATCCAACGATATGCCGGGCATAAGAATCGGACAAAAACTCAGGAAGTTATCGCCGATTTTCCACGGGAATGCTGTCCCGCCAGCAGCATTCCCGTGGAAAATCGGCGATAACTTCCTGAGTTTTTGTCCGATTCTTATGCC
>NW_026060578.1:0-121315 GCF_943734695.1 Anopheles maculipalpis | reverse complement strand
TGCCGGACATAAGAATCGGACAAAAACTCAGGAAGTTATCGCCGATTTTCCACGGGAATGCTGTCCCGCCAGCAGCATTCCAGCGAAAACTGGTTTTTCGGGAATAACTCAGCGGGGAGCGGTCGGATCGGGTCGGGGTGTTCAGCAAAAAGTTGCGCAAGCTCAAGACGCATCCAACGATATGCCGGGCATAAGAATCGGACAAAAACTCAGGAAGTTATCGCCGATTTTCCACGGGAATGCTGTCCCGCCAGCAGCATTCCCGTGGAAAATCGGCGATAACTTCCTGAGTTTTTGTCCGATTCTTATGCCCGGCATATCGTTGGATGCGTCTTGAGCTTGCGCAACTTTTTGCTGAACACCCCGACCCGATCCGACCGCTCCCCGCTGAGTTATTCCCGAAAAACCAGTTTTCGCTGGAATGCTGCTGGCGGGACAGCATTCCCGTGGAAAATCGGCGATAACTTCCTGAGTTTTTGTCCGATTCTTATGTCCGGCATATCGTTGGATGCGTCTTGAGCTCGCGCAACTTTTTGCTGAACACCCCGACCCGATCCGACCGCCCCCCGCTGAGTTATTCCCGGAAAACCAGTTTTTCCGGAATAACTCAGCGGGGGGCGGTCGGATCGGGTCGGGGTGTTCAGCAAAAAGTTGCGCGAGCTCAAGACGCATCCAACGATATGCCGGACATAAGAATCGGACAAAAACTCAGGAAGTTATCGCCGATTCAAATTTGTGAAAAGTTTCAAAATTTTGAAATGTTTCAAAATTTTGAAAAGTTTCAAAATTTTGAAACTTTTCACAAATTTGAATCGGCGATAACTTCCTGAGTTTTTATCCGATTCTTATGTCCGGCATATCGTTGGATGCGTCTTGAGCTTGCGCAACTTTTTGCTGAACACCCCGACCCGATCCGACCGCCCCCCGCTGAGTTATTCCCGGAAAACCAGTTTTTCCGGAATAACTCAGCGGGGGGCGGTCGGATCGGGTCGGGGTGTTCAGCAAAAAGTTGCGCGAGCTCAAGACGCATCCAACGATATGCCGGACATAAGAATCGGACAAAAACTCAGGAAGTTATCGCCGATTTTCCACGGGAATGCTGTCCCGCCAGCAGCATTCCAGCGAAAACTGGTTTTTCGGGAATAACTCAGCGGGGAGC
Organism: Anopheles maculipalpis; assembly: GCF_943734695.1. Classification (NCBI taxonomy): domain Eukaryota; kingdom Metazoa; phylum Arthropoda; class Insecta; order Diptera; family Culicidae; genus Anopheles; species Anopheles maculipalpis. The sequence goes on along the minus strand of NW_026060578.1, from coordinate 120,156 downwards.
GGTCGGATCGGGTCGGGGTGTTCAGCAAAAAGTTGCGCAAGCTCAAGACGCATCCAACGATATGCCGGGCATAAGAATTGGACAAAAACTCAGGAAGTTATCGCCGATTTTCCACGGGAATGCTGTCCCGCCAGCAGCATTCCAGCGAAAACTGGTTTTTCGGGAATAACTCAGCGGGGAGCGGTCGGATCGGGTCGGGGTGTTCAGCAAAAAGTTGCGCAAGCTCAAGACGCATCCAACGATATGCCGGGCATAAGAATCGGACAAAAACTCAGGAAGTTATCGCCGATTTTCCACGGGAATGCTGTCCCGCCAGCAGCATTCCCGTGGAAAATCGGCGATAACTTCCTGAGTTTTTGTCCGATTCTTATGCCCGGCATATCGTTGGATGCGTCTTGAGCTTGCGCAACTTTTTGCTGAACACCCCGACCCGATCCGACCGCCCCCCGCTGAGTTATTCCCGAAAAACCAGTTTTCGCTGGAATGCTGCTGGCGGGACAGCATTCCCGTGGAAAATCGGCGATAACTTCCTGAGTTTTTGTCCGATTCTTATGTCCGGCATATCGTTGGATGCGTCTTGAGCTCGCGCAACTTTTTGGTGAACACCCCGACCCGATCCGACCGCCCCCCCGCTGAGTTATTCCGGAAAAACTGGTTTTCCGGGAATAACTCAGCGGGGGGCGGTCGGATCGGGTCGGGGTGTTCAGCAAAAAGTTGCGCAAGCTCAAGACGCATCCAACGATATGCCGGACATAAGAATCGGATAAAAACTCAGGAAGTTATCGCCGATTCAAATTTGTGAAAAGTTTCAAAATTTTGAAACTTTTCAAAATTTTGAAACATTTCAAAATTTTGAAACTTTTCACAAATTTGAATCGGCGATAACTTCCTGAGTTTTTGTCCGATTCTTATGTCCGGCATATCGTTGGATGCGTCTTGAGCTCGCGCAACTTTTTGCTGAACACCCCGACCCGATCCGACCGCCCCCCGCTGAGTTATTGCGGAAAAACTGGTTTTCCGGGAATAACTCAGCGGGGGGCGGTCGGATCGGGTCGGGGTGTTCAGCAAAAAGTTGCGCGAGCTCAAGACGCATCCAACGATATGCCGGACATAAGAATCGGACAAAAACTCAGGAAGTTATCGCCGATTTTCCACGGGAATGCTGTCCCGCCAGCAGCATTCCAGCGAAAACTGGTTTTTCGGGAATAACTCAGCGGGGAGCGGTCGGATCGGGTCGGGGTGTTCAGCAAAAAGTTGCGCAAGCTCAAGACGCATCCAACGATATGCCGGTCATAAGAATCGGACAAAAACTCAGGAAGTTATCGCCGATTTTCCACGGGAATGCTGTCCCGCCAGCAGCATTCCCGTGGAAAATCGGCGATAACTTCCTGAGTTTTTGTCCGATTCTTATGCCCGGCATATCGTTGGATGCGTCTTGAGCTTGCGCAACTTTTTGCTGAACACCCCGACCCGATCCGACCGCTCCCCGCTGAGTTATTCCCGGAAAACCAGTTTTCGCTGGAATGCTGCTGGCGGGACAGCATTCCCGTGGAAAATCGGCGATAACTTCCTGAGTTTTTGTCCGATTCTTATGTCCGGCATATCGTTGGATGCGTCTTGAGCTCGCGCAACTTTTTGCTGAACACCCCGACCCGATCCGACCGCCCCCCGCTGAGTTATTCCGGAAAAACTGGTTTTCCGGGAATAACTGGAATGCTGCTGTCCCGCCAGCAGCATTCCAGTGAAAACTGGTTTTTCGGGAATAACTCAGCGGGGAGCGGTCGGATCGGGTCGGGGTGTTCAGCAAAAAGTTGCGCGAGCTCAAGACGCATCCAACGATATGCCGGGCATAAGAATCGGACAAAAACTCAGGAAGTTATCGCCGATTTTCCACGGGAATGCTGTCCCGCCAGCAGCATTCCAGCGAAAACTGGTTTTTCGGGAATAACTCAGCGGGGAGCGGTCGGATCGGGTCGGGGTGTTCAGCAAAAAGTTGCGCAAGCTCAAGACGCATCCAACGATATGCCGGGCATAAGAATCGGACAAAAACTCAGGAAGTTATCGCCGATTTTCCACGGGAATGCTGTCCCGCCAGCAGCATTCCCGTGGAAAATCGGCGATAACTTCCTGAGTTTTTGTCCGATTCTTATGCCCGGCATATCGTTGGATGCGTCTTGAGCTTGCGCAACTTTTTGCTGAACACCCCGACCCGATCCGACCGCTCCCCGCTGAGTTATTCCCGAAAAACCAGTTTTCGCTGGAATGCTGCTGGCGGGACAGCATTCCCGTGGAAAATCGGCGATAACTTCCTGAGTTTTTGTCCGATTCTTATGTCCGGCATATCGTTGGATGCGTCTTGAGCTCGCGCAACTTTTTGCTGAACACCCCGACCCGATCCGACCGCCCCCCGCTGAGTTATTCCGGAAAAACTGGTTTTCCGGGAATAACTCAGCGGGGGGCGGTCGGATCGGGTCGGGGTGTTCAGCAAAAAGTTGCGCAAGCTCAAGACGCATCCAACGATATGCCGGACATAAGAATCGGATAAAAACTCAGGAAGTTATCGCCGATTCAAATTTGTGAAAAGTTTCAAAATTTTGAAACTTTTCAAAATTTTGAAACATTTCAAAATTTTGAAACTTTTCACAAATTTGAATCGGCGATAACTTCCTGAGTTTTTGTCCGATTCTTATGTCCGGCATATCGTTGGATGCGTCTTGAGCTCGCGCAACTTTTTGCTGAACACCCCGACCCGATCCGACCGCCCCCCGCTGAGTTATTCCGGAAAAACTGGTTTTCCGGGAATAACTCAGCGGGGGGCGGTCGGATCGGGTCGGGGTGTTCAGCAAAAAGTTGCGCGAGCTCAAGACGCATCCAACGATATGCCGGACATAAGAATCGGACAAAAACTCAGGAAGTTATCGCCGATTTTCCACGGGAATGCTGTCCCGCCAGCAGCATTCCAGCGAAAACTGGTTTTTCGGGAATAACTCAGCGGGGAGCGGTCGGATCGGGTCGGGGTGTTCAGCAAAAAGTTGCGCAAGCTCAAGACGCATCCAACGATATGCCGGGCATAAGAATCGGACAAAAACTCAGGAAGTTATCGCCGATTTTCCACGGGAATGCTGTCCCGCCAGCAGCATTCCCGTGGAAAATCGGCGATAACTTCCTGAGTTTTTGTCCGATTCTTATGCCCGGCATATCGTTGGATGCGTCTTGAGCTTGCGCAACTTTTTGCTGAACACCCCGACCCGATCCGACCGCTCCCCGCTGAGTTATTCCCGGAAAACCAGTTTTTCCGGAATAACTCAGCGGGGGGCGGTCGGATCGGGTCGGGGTGTTCAGCAAAAAGTTGCGCGAGCTCAAGACGCATCCAACGATATGCCGGACATAAGAATCGGATAAAAACTCAGGAAGTTATCGCCGATTCAAATTTGTGAAAAGTTTCAAAATTTTGAAATGTTTCAAAATTTTGAAAAGTTTCAAAATTTTGAAACTTTTCACAAATTTGAATCGGCGATAACTTCCTGAGTTTTTATCCGATTCTTATGTCCGGCATATCGTTGGATGCGTCTTGAGCTTGCGCAACTTTTTGCTGAACACCCCGACCCGATCCGACCGCCCCCCGCTGAGTTATTCCCGGAAAACCAGTTTTTCCGGAATAACTCAGCGGGGGGCGGTCGGATCGGGTCGGGGTGTTCAGCAAAAAGTTGCGCGAGCTCAAGACGCATCCAACGATATGCCGGACATAAGAATCGGACAAAAACTCAGGAAGTTATCGCCGATTTTCCACGGGAATGCTGTCCCGCCAGCAGCATTCCAGCGAAAACTTTTCAAAATTTTGAAACATTTCAAAATTTTGAAACTTTTCACAAATTTGAATCGGCGATAACTTCCTGAGTTTTTGTCCGATTCTTATGTCCGGCATATCGTTGGATGCGTCTTGAGCTCGCGCAACTTTTTGCTGAACACCCCGACCCGATCCGACCGCCCCCCGCTGAGTTATTCCGGAAAAACTGGTTTTCCGGGAATAACTCAGCGGGGGGGCGGTCGGATCGGGTCGGGATGTTCAGCAAAAAGTTGCGCAAGCTCAAGACGCATCCAACGATATGCCGGGCATAAGAATCGGACAAAAACTCAGGAAGTTATCGCCGATTTTCCACGGGAATGCTGCTGGCGGGACAGCATTCCCGTGGAAAATCGGCGATAACTTCCTGAGTTTTTGTCCGATTCTTATGCCCGGCATATCGTTGGATGCGTCTTGAGCTTGCGCAACTTTTTGCTGAACACCCCGACCCGATCCGACCGCTCCCCGCTGAGTTATTCCCGAAAAACCAGTTTTCGCTGGAATGCTGCTGGCGGGACAGCATTCCCGTGGAAAATCGGCGATAACTTCCTGAGTTTTTGTCCGATTCTTATGTCCGGCATATCGTTGGATGCGTCTTGAGCTTGCGCAACTTTTTGCTGAACACCCCGACCCGATCCGACCGCCCCCCGCTGAGTTATTCCGAAAAAACTGGTTTTCCGGGAATAACTCAGCGAGGAGCGGTCGGATCGGGTCGGGGTGTTCAGCAAAAAGTTGCGCAAGCTCAAGACGCATCCAACGATATGCCGGGCATAAGAATCGGACAAAAACTCAGGAAGTTATCAGGAGTTATCCGGAAAAACTGGTTTTCCGGGAATAACTCAGCGGGGAGCGGTCGGATCGGGTCGGGGTGTTCAGCAAAAAGTTGCGCAAGCTCAAGACGCGTCCAACGATATGCCGGGCATAAGAATCGGACAAAAACTCAGGAAGTTATCGCCGATTTTCCACGGGAATGCTGCTGGCGGGACAGCATTCCCGTGGAAAATCGGCGATAACTTCCTGAGTTTTTGTCCGATTCTTATGCCCGGCATATCGTTGGATGCGTCTTGAGCTTGCGCAACTTTTTGCTGAACACCCCGACCCGATCCGACCGCTCCCCGCTGAGTTATTCCCGAAAAACCAGTTTTCGCTGGAATGCTGCTGGCGGGACAGCATTCCCGTGGAAAATCGGCGATAACTTCCTGAGTTTTTGTCCGATTCTTATGTCCGGCATATCGTTGGATGCGTCTTGAGCTCGCGCAACTTTTTGCTGAACACCCCGACCCGATCCGACCGCCCCCCGCTGAGTTATTCCGGAAAAACTGGTTTTCCGGGAATAACTCAGCGGGGGGCGGTCGGATCGGGTCGGGGTGTTCAGCAAAAAGTTGCGCAAGCTCAAGACGCATCCAACGATATGCCGGACATAAGAATCGGATAAAAACTCAGGAAGTTATCGCCGATTCAAATTTGTGAAAAGTTTCAAAATTTTGAAACTTTTCAAAATTTTGAAACATTTCAAAATTTTGAAACTTTTCACAAATTTGAATCGGCGATAACTTCCTGAGTTTTTGTCCGATTCTTATGTCCGGCATATCGTTGGATGCGTCTTGAGCTCGCGCAACTTTTTGCTGAACACCCCGACCCGATACGACCGCCCCCCGCTGAGTTATTCCGGAAAAACTGGATTTCCGGGAATAACTCAGCGGGGAGCGGTCGGATCGGGTCGGGGTGTTTAGCAAAAAGTTGCGCGAGCTCAAGACGCATCCAACGATATGCCGGACATAAGAATCGGACAAAAACTCAGGAAGTTATCGCCGATTCAAATTTGTGAAAAGTTTCAAAATTTTGAAATGTTTCAAAATTTTGAAAAGTTTCAAAATTTTGAAACTTTTCACAAATTTGAATCGGCGATAACTTCCTGAGTTTTTATCCGATTCTTATGTCCGGCATATCGTTGGATGCGTCTTGAGCTTGCGCAACTTTTTGCTGAACACCCCGATCCGATCCGACCGCCCCCCGCTGAGTTATTCCCGGAAAACCAGTTTTTCCGGAATAACTCAGCGGGGGGCGGTCGGATCGGGTCGGGGTGTTCAGCAAAAAGTTGCGCGAGCTCAAGACGCATCCAACGATATGCCGGACATAAGAATCGGACAAAAACTCAGGAAGTTATCGCCGATTTTCCACGGGAATGCTGCTGGCGGGACAGCATTCCCGTGGAAAATCGGCGATAACTTCCTGAGTTTTTGTCCGATTCTTATGCCCGGCATATCGTTGGATGCGTCTTGAGCTTGCGCAACTTTTTGCTGAACACCCCGACCCGATCCGACCGCTCCCCGCTGAGTTATTCCCGAAAAACCAGTTTTCGCTGGAATGCTGCTGGCGGGACAGCATTCCCGTGGAAAATCGGCGATAACTTCCTGAGTTTTTGTCCGATTCTTATGTCCGGCATATCGTTGGATGCGTCTTGAGCTCGCGCAACTTTTTGCTGAACACCCCGACCCGATCCGACCGCCCCCCGCTGAGTTATTCCGGAAAAACTGGTTTTCCGGGAATAACTCAGCGGGGGGCGGTCGGATCGGGTCGGGGTGTTCAGCAAAAAGTTGCGCAAGCTCAAGACGCATCCAACGATATGCCGGACATAAGAATCGGATAAAAACTCAGGAAGTTATCGCCGATTCAAATTTGTGAAAAGTTTCAAAATTTTGAAACTTTTCAAAATTTTGAAACATTTCAAAATTTTGAAACTTTTCACAAATTTGAATCGGCGATAACTTCCTGAGTTTTTGTCCGATTCTTATGTCCGGCATATCGTTGGATGCGTCTTGAGCTCGCGCAACTTTTTGCTGAACACCCCGACCCGATCCGACCGCCCCCCGCTGAGTTATTCCGGAAAAACTGGTTTTCCGGGAATAACTCAGCGGGGGGCGGTCGGATCGGGTCGGGGTGTTCAGCAAAAAGTTGCGCAAGCTCAAGACGCATCCAACGATATGCCGGACATAAGAATCGGATAAAAACTCAGGAAGTTATCGCCGATTCAAATTTGTGAAAAGTTTCAAAATTTTGAAACTTTTCAAAATTTTTAAACATTTCAAAATTTTGAAACTTTTCACAAATTTGAATCGGCGATAACTTCCTGAGTTTTTATCCGATTCTTATGTCCGGCATATCGTTGGATGCGTCTTGAGCTCGCGCAACTTTTTGCTGAACACCCCGACACGATCCGACCGCCCCCCGCTGAGTTATTCCGGAAAAACTGGTTTTCCGGGAATAACTCAGCGGGGGGCGGTCGGATCGGGTCGGGATGTTCAGCAAAAAGTTGCGCAAGCTCAAGACGCATCCAACGATATGCCGGGCATAAGAATCGGACAAAAACTCAGGAAGTTATCGCCGATTTTCCACGGGAATGCTGCTGGCGGGACAGCATTCCCGTGGAAAATCGGCGATAACTTCCTGAGTTTTTGTCCGATTCTTATGCCCGGCATATCGTTGGATGCGTCTTGAGCTTGCGCAACTTTTTGCTGAACACCCCGACCCGATCCGACCGCTCCCCGCTGAGTTATTCCCGAAAAACCAGTTTTCGCTGGAATGCTGCTGGCGGGACAGCATTCCCGTGGAAAATCGGCGATAACTTCCTGAGTTTTTGTCCGATTCTTATGTCCGGCATATCGTTGGATGCGTCTTGAGCTCGCGCAACTTTTTGCTGAACACCCCGACCCGATCCGACCGCCCCCCGATGAGTTATGCCGGAAAAACTGGTTTTCCGGGAATAACTCAGCGGGGAGCGGTCGGATCGGGTCGGGGTGTTCAGCAAAAAGTTGCGCAAGCTCAAGACGCATCCAACGATATGCCGGACATAAGAATCGGATAAAAACTCAGGAAGTTATCGCCGATTCAAATTTGTGAAAAGTTTCAAAATTTTGAAACTTTTCAAAATTTTGAAACATTTCAAAATTTTGAAACTTTTCACAAATTTGAATCGGCGATAACTTCCTGAGTTTTTGTCCGATTCTTATGTCCGGCATATCGTTGGATGCGTCTTGAGCTTGCGCAACTTTTTGCTGAACACCCCGACCCGATCCGACCGCCCCCCGCTGAGTTATTCCGGAAAACCAGTTTTTCCGGGAATAACTCAGCGGGGAGCGGTCGGATCGGGTCGGGGTGTTCAGCAAAAAGTTGCGCAAGCTCAAGACGCATCCAACGATATGCCGGGCATAAGAATCGGACAAAAACTCAGGAAGTTATCGCCGATTTTCCACGGGAATGCTGCTGGCGGGACAGCATTCCCGTGGAAAATCGGCGATAACTTCCTGAGTTTTTGTCCGATTCTTATGCCCGGCATATCGTTGGATGCGTCTTGAGCTTGCGCAACTTTTTGCTGAACACCCCGACCCGATCCGACCGCTCCCCGCTGAGTTATTCCCGAAAAACCAGTTTTCGCTGGAATGCTGCTGGCGGGACAGCATTCCCGTGGAAAATCGGCGATAACTTCCTGAGTTTTTGTCCGATTCTTATGTCCGGCATATCGTTGAATGCGTCTTGAGCTTGCGCAACTTTTTGCTGAACACCCCGACCCGATCCGACCGCCCCCCGCTGAGTTATTCCGGAAAAACTGGTTTTCCGGGAATAACTCAGCGGGGAGCGGTCGGATCGGGTCGGGGTGTTCAGCAAAAAGTTGCGCAAGCTCAAGACGCATCCAACGATATGCCGGGCATAAGAATCGGACAAAAACTCAGGAAGTTATCGCCGATTTTCCACGGGAATGCTGCTGGCGGGACAGCATTCCCGTGGAAAATCGGCGATAACTTCCTGAGTTTTTGTCCGATTCTTATGCCCGGCATATCGTTGGATGCGTCTTGAGCTTGCGCAACTTTTTGCTGAACACCCCGACCCGATCCGACCGCTCCCCGCTGAGTTATTCCCGAAAAACCAGTTTTCGCTGGAATGCTGCTGGCGGGACAGCATTCCCGTGGAAAATCGGCGATAACTTCCTGAGTTTTTGTCCGATTCTTATGTCCGGCATATCGTTGGATGCGTCTTGAGCTCGCGCAACTTTTTGCTGAACACCCCGACCCGATCCGACCGCCCCCCGCTGAGTTATTCCGGAAAAACTGGTTTTCCGGGAATAACTCAGCGGGGGGCGGTCGGATCGGGTCGGGGTGTTCAGCAAAAAGTTGCGCAAGCTCAAGACGCATCCAACGATATGCCGGACATAAGAATCGGATAAAAACTCAGGAAGTTATCGCCGATTCAAATTTGTGAAAAGTTTCAAAATTTTGAAACATTTCAAAATTTTGAAACATTTCAAAATTTTGAAACTTTTCACAAATTTGAATCGGCGATAACTTCCTGAGTTTTTGTCCGATTCTTATGTCCGGCATATCGTTGGATGCGTCTTGAGCTTGCGCAACTTTTTGCTGAACACCCCGACCCGATCCGACCGCCCCCCGCTGAGTTATTCCGGAAAAACTGGTTTTCCGGGAATAACTCAGCGGGGAGCGGTCGGATCGGGTCGGGGTGTTGAGCAAAAAGTTGCGCAAGCTCAAGACGCATCCAACGATATGCCGGGCATAAGAATCGAACAAAAACTCAGGAAGTTATCGCCGATTTTCCACGGGAATGCTGCTGGCGGGACAGCATTCCCGTGGAAAATCGGCGATAACTTCCTGAGTTTTTGTCCGATTCTTATGCCCGGCATATCGTTGGATGCGTCTTGAGCTTGCGCAACTTTTTGCTGAACACCCCGACCCGATCCGACCGCTCCCCGCTGAGTTATTCCCGAAAAACCAGTTTTCGCTGGAATGCTGCTGGCGGGACAGCATTCCCGTGGAAAATCGGCGATAACTTCCTGAGTTTTTGTCCGATTCTTATGTCCGGCATATCGTTGGATGCGTCTTGAGCTCGCGCAACTTTTTGCTGAACACCCCGACCCGATCCGACCGCCCCCCGCTGAGTTATTCCGGAAAAACTGGTTTTCCGGGAATAACTCAGCGGGGGGCGGTCGGATCGGGTCGGGGTGTTCAGCAAAAAGTTGCGCAAGCTCAAGACGCATCCAACGATATGCCGGACATAAGAATCGGATAAAAACTCAGGAAGTTATCGCCGATTCAAATTTGTGAAAAGTTTCAAAATTTTGAAACTTTTCAAAATTTTGAAACATTTCAAAATTTTGAAACTTTTCACAAATTTGAATCGGCGATAACTTCCTGAGTTTTTGTCCGATTCTTATGTCCGGCATATCGTTGGATGCGTCTTGAGCTCGCGCAACTTTTTGCTGAACACCCCGACCCGATCCGACCGCCCCCCGCTGAGTTATTCCGGAAAAACTGGTTTTCCGGGAATAACTCAGCGGGGGGCGGTCGGATCGGGTCGAGGTGTTCAGCAAAAAGTTGCGCAAGCTCAAGACGCATCCAACGATATGCCGGGCATAAGAATCGGACAAAAACTCAGGAAGTTATCGCCGATTTTCCACGGGAATGCTGCTGGCGGGACAGCATTCCCGTGGAAAATCGGCGATAACTTCCTGAGTTTTTGTCCGATTCTTATGCCCGGCATATCGTTGGATGCGTCTTGAGCTTGCGCAACTTTTTGCTGAACACCCCGACCCGATCCGACCGCTCCCCGCTGAGTTATTCCCGAAAAACCAGTTTTCGCTGGAATGCTGCTGGCGGGACAGCATTCCCGTGGAAAATCGGCGATAACTTCCTGAGTTTTTGTCCGATTCTTATGTCCGGCATATCGTTGGATGCGTCTTGAGCTCGCGCAACTTTTTGCCGAACACCCCGACCCGATCCGACCGCCCCCCGCTGAGTTATTCCGGAAAAACTGGTTTTCCGGGAATAACTCAGCGGGGGGCGGTCGGATCGGGTTGGGGTGTTCAGCAAAAAGTTGCGCAAGCTCAAGACGCATCCAACGATATGCCGGGCATAAGAATCGGATAAAAACTCAGGAAGTTATCGCCGATTCAAATTTGTGAAAAGTTTCAAAATTTTGAAACTTTTCAAAATTTTGAAACATTTCAAAATTTTGAAACTTTTCACAAATTTGAATCGGCGATAACTTCCTGAGTTTTTGTCCGATTCTTATGTCCGGCATATCGTTGGATGCGTCTTGAGCTCGCGCAACTTTTTGCTGAACACCCCGACCCGATCCGACCGCCCCCCGCTGAGTTATTCCGGAAAAACTGGTTTTCCGGGAATAACTCAGCGGGGGGCGGTCGGATCGGGTCGGGGTGTTCAGCAAAAAGTTGCGCAAGCTCAAGACGCATCCAACGATATGCCGGACATAAGAATCGGATAAAAACTCAGGAAGTTATCGCCGATTCAAATTTGTGAAAAGTTTCAAAATTTTGAAACTTTTCAAAATTTTGAAACATTTCAAAATTTTGAAACTTTTCACAAATTTGAATCGGCGATAACTTCCTGAGTTTTTGTCCGATTCTTATGTCCGGCATATCGTTGGATGCGTCTTGAGCTCGCGCAACTTTTTGCTGAACACCCCGACCAGATCCGACCGCCCCCCGCTGAGTTATTCCGGAAAAACTGGTTTTCCGGGAATAACTCAGCGGGGAGCGGTCGGATCGGGTCGGGGTGTTCAGCAAAAAGTTGCGCAAGCTCAAGACGCATCCAACGATATGCCGGGCATAAGAATCGGACAAAAACTCAGGAAGATAACGCCGATTTTCCACGGGAATGCTGCTGGCGGGACAGCATTCCCGTGGAAAATCGGCGATAACTTCCTGAGTTTTTGTCCGATTCTTATGCCCGGCATATCGTTGGATGCGTCTTGAGCTTGCGCAACTTTTTGCTGAACACCCCGACCCGATCCGACCGCTCCCCGCTGAGTTATTCCCGAAAAACCAGTTTTCGCTGGAATGCTGCTGGCGGGACAGCATTCCCGTGGAAAATCGGCGATAACTTCCTGAGTTTTTGTCCGATTCTTATGTCCGGCATATCGTTGGATGCGTCTTGAGCTCGCGCAACTTTTTGCTGAACACCCCGACCCGATCCGACCGCCCCCCGCTGAGTTATTCCGGAAAAACTGGTTTTCCGGGAATAACTCAGCGGGGGGCGGTCGGATCGGGTCGGGGTGTTCAGCAAAAAGTTGCGCGAGCTCAAGACGCATCCAACGATATGCCGGACATAAGAATCGGACAAAAACTCAGGAAGTTATCGCCGATTTTCCACGGGAATGCTGTCCCGCCAGCAGCATTCCAGCGAAAACTGGTTTTTCGGGAATAACTCAGCGGGGAGCGGTCGGATCGGGTCGGGGTGTTCAGCAAAAAGTTGCGCAAGCTCAAGACGCATCCAACGATATGCCGGGCATAAGAATCGGACAAAAACTCAGGAAGTTATCGCCGATTTTCCACGGGAATGCTGCTGGCGGGACAGCATTCCCGTGGAAAATCGGCGATAACTTCCTGAGTTTTTGTCCGATTCTTATGCCCGGCATATCGTTGGATGCGTCTTGAGCTTGCGCAACTTTTTGCTGAACACCCCGACCCGATCCGACCGCTCCCCGCTGAGTTATTCCCGAAAAACCAGTTTTCGCTGGAATGCTGCTGGCGGGACAGCATTCCCGTGGAAAATCGGCGATAACTTCCTGAGTTTTTGTCCGATTCTTATGTCCGGCATATCGTTGGATGCGTCTTGAGCTTGCGCAACTTTTTGCTGAACACCCCGACCCGATCCGACCGCCCCCCGCTGAGTTATTCCCGGAAAACCAGTTTTTCCGGAATAACTCAGCGGGGGGCGGTCGGATCGGGTCGGGGTGTTCAGCAAAAAGTTGCGCGAGCTCAAGACGCATCCAACGATATGCCGGACATAAGAATCGGACAAAAACTCAGGAAGTTATCGCCGATTTTCCACGGGAATGCTGTCCCGCCAGCAGCATTCCAGCGAAAACTGGTTTTTCGGGAATAACTCAGCGGGGAGCGGTCGGATCGGGTCGGGGTGTTCAGCAAAAAGTTGCGCAAGCTCAAGACGCATCCAACGATATGCCGGGCATAAGAATCGGACAAAAACTCAGGAAGTTATCGCCGATTTTCCACGGGAATGCTGCTGGCGGGACAGCATTCCCGTGGAAAATCGGCGATAACTTCCTGAGTTTTCGTCCGATTCTTATGCCCGGCATATCGTTGGATGCGTCTTGAGCTTGCACAACTTTTTGCTGAACACCCCGACCCGATCCGACCGCTCCCCGCTGAGTTATTCCCGAAAAACCAGTTTTCGCTGGAATGCTGCTGGCGGGACAGCATTCCCGTGGAAAATCGGCGATAACTTCCTGAGTTTTTGTCCGATTCTTATGTCCGGCATATCGTTGGATGCGTCTTGAGCTCGCGCAACTTTTTGCTGAACACCCCGACCCGATCCGACCGCCCCCCGCTGAGTTATTCCCGGAAAACCAGTTTTCGCTGGAATGCTGCTGGCGGGACAGCATTCCCGTGGAAAATCGGCGATAACTTCCTGAGTTTTTGTCCGATTCTTATGTCCGGCATATCGTTGGATGCGTCTTGAGCTCGCGCAACTTTTTGCTGAACACCCCGACCCGATCCGACCGCCCCCCGCTGAGTTATTCCCGGAAAACCAGTTTTTCCGGAATAACTCAGCGGGGGGCGGTCGGATCGGGTCGGGGTGTTCAGCAAAAAGTTGCGCGAGCTCAAGACGCATCCAACGATATGCCGGACATAAGAATCGGACAAAAACTCAGGAAGTTATCGCCGATTCAAATTTGTGAAAAGTTTCAAAATTTTGAAATGTTTCAAAATTTTGAAAAGTTTCAAAATTTTGAAACTTTTCACAAATTTGAATCGGCGATAACTTCCTGAGTTTTTATCCGATTCTTATGTCCGGCATATCGTTGGATGCGTCTTGAGCTTGCGCAACTTTTTGCTGAACACCCCGACCCGATCCGACCGCCCCCCGCTGAGTTATTCCCGGAAAACCAGTTTTTCCGGAATAACTCAGCGGGGGGCGGTCGGATCGGGTCGGGGTGTTCAGCAAAAAGTTGCGCGAGCTCAAGACGCATCCAACGATATGCCGGACATAAGAATCGGACAAAAACTCAGGAAGTTATCGCCGATTTTCCACGGGAATGCTGTCCCGCCAGCAGCATTCCAGCGAAAACTGGTTTTTCGGGAATAACTCAGCGGGGAGCGGTCGGATCGGGTCGGGGTGTTCAGCAAAAAGTTGCGCAAGCTCAAGACGCATCCAACGATATGCCGGGCATAAGAATCGGACAAAAACTCAGGAAGTTATCGCCGATTTTCCACGGGAATGCTGTCCCGCCAGCAGCATTCCCGTGGAAAATCGGCGATAACTTCCTGAGTTTTTGTCCGATTCTTATGCCCGGCATATCGTTGGATGCGTCTTGAGCTTGCGCAATATTTTGCTGAACACCCCGACCCGATCCGACCGCTCCCCGCTGAGTTATTCCCGAAAAACCAGTTTTCGCTGGAATGCTGCTGGCGGGACAGCATTCCCGTGGAAAATCGGCGATAACTTCCTGAGTTTTTGTCCGATTCTTATGTCCGGCATATCGTTGGATGCGTCTTGAGCTCGCGCAACTTTTTGCTGAACACCCCGACCCGATCCGACCGCCCCCCGCTGAGTTATTCCGGAAAAACTGGTTTTCCGGGAATAACTCAGCGGGGGGCGGTCGGATCGGGTCGGGGTGTTCAGCAAAAAGTTGCGCAAGCTCAAGACGCATCCAACGATATGCCGGACATAAGAATCGGATAAAAACTCAGGAAGTTATCGCCGATTCAAATTTGTGAAAAGTTTCAAAATTTTGAAACTTTTCAAAATTTTGAAACATTTCAAAATTTTGAAACTTTTCACAAATTTGAATCGGCGATAACTTCCTGAGTTTTTGTCCGATTCTTATGTCCGGCATATCGTTGGATGCGTCTTGAGCTCGCGCAACTTTTTGCTGAACACCCCGACCCGATCCGACCGCCCCCCGCTGAGTTATTCCGGAAAAACTGGTTTTCCGGGAATAACTCAGCGGGGAGCGGTCGGATCGGGTCGGGGTGTTCAGCAAAAAGTTGCGCGAGCTCAAGACGCATCCAACGATATGCCGGACATAAGAATCGGACAAAAACTCAGGAAGTTATCGCCGATTTTCCACGGGAATGCTGTCCCGCCAGCAGCATTCCAGCGAAAACTGGTTTTTCGGGAATAACTCAGCGGGGAGCGGTCGGATCGGGTCGGGGTGTTCAGCAAAAAGTTGCGCAAGCTCAAGACGCATCCAACGATATGCCGGGCATAAGAATCGGACAAAAACTCAGGAAGTTATCGCCGATTTTCCACGGGAATGCTGTCCCGCCAGCAGCATTCCCGTGGAAAATCGGCGATAACTTCCTGAGTTTTTGTCCGATTCTTATGCCCGGCATATCGTTGGATGCGTCTTGAGCTTGCGCAACTTTTTGCTGAACACCCCGACCCGATCCGACCGCTCCCCGCTGAGTTATTCCCGGAAAACCAGTTTTCGCTGGAATGCTGCTGGCGGGACAGCATTCCCGTGGAAAATCGGCGATAACTTCCTGAGTTTTTGTCCGATTCTTATGTCCGGCATATCGTTGGATGCGTCTTGAGCTCGCGCAACTTTTTGCTGAACACCCCGACCCGATCCGACCGCCCCCCGCTGAGTTATTCCGGAAAAACTGGTTTTCCGGGAATAACTCAGCGGGGGGCGGTCGGATCGGGTCGGGGTGTTCAGCAAAAAGTTGCGCGAGCTCAAGACGCATCCAACGATATGCCGGACATAAGAATCGGACAAAAACTCAGGAAGTTATCGCCGATTTTCCACGGGAATGCTGTCCCGCCAGCAGCATTCCAGCGAAAACTGGTTTTCCGGGAATAACTCAGCGGGGAGCGGTCGGATCGGGTCGGGGTGTTCAGCAAAAAGTTGCGCAAGCTCAAGACGCATCCAACGATATGCCGGGCATAAGAATCGGACAAAAACTCAGGAAGTTATCGCCGATTTTCCACGGGAATGCTGCTGGCGGGACAGCATTCCAGCGAAAACTGGTTTTCCGGGAATAACTCAGCGGGGAGCGGTCGGATCGGGTCGGGGTGTTCAGCAAAAAGTTGCGCAAGCTCAAGACGCATCCAACGATATGCCGGGCATAAGAATCGGACAAAAACTCAGGAAGTTATCGCCGATTTTCCACGGGAATGCTGTCCCGCCAGCAGCATTCCCGTGGAAAATCGGCGATAACTTCCTGAGTTTTTGTCCGATTCTTATGCCCGGCATATCGTTGGATGCGTCTTGAGCTTGCGCAACTTTTTGCTGAACACCCCGACCCGATCCGACCGCTCCCCGCTGAGTTATTCCCGGAAAACCAGTTTTTCCGGAATAACTCAGCGGGGGGCGGTCGGATCGGGTCGGGGTGTTCAGCAAAAAGTTGCGCGAGCTCAAGACGCATCCAACGATATGCCGGACATAAGAATCGGACAAAAACTCAGGAAGTTATCGCCGATTTTCCACGGGAATGCTGTCCCGCCAGCAGCATTCCAGCGAAAACTGGTTTTTCGGGAATAACTCAGCGGGGAGCGGTCGGATCGGGTCGGGGTGTTCAGCAAAAAGTTGCGCAAGCTCAAGACGCATCCAACGATATGCCGGGCATAAGAATCGGACAAAAACTCAGGAAGTTATCGCCGATTTTCCACGGGAATGCTGTCCCGCCAGCAGCATTCCCGTGGAAAATCGGCGATAACTTCCTGAGTTTTTGTCCGATTCTTATGCCCGGCATATCGTTGGATGCGTCTTGAGCTTGCGCAACTTTTTGCTGAACACCCCGACCCGATCCGACCGCTCCCCGCTGAGTTATTCCCGAAAAACCAGTTTTCGCTGGAATGCTGCTGGCGGGACAGCATTCCCGTGGAAAATCGGCGATAACTTCCTGAGTTTTTGTCCGATTCTTATGTCCGGCATATCGTTGGATGCGTCTTGAGCTCGCGCAACTTTTTGCTGAACACCCCGACCCGATCCGACCGCCCCCCGCTGAGTTATTCCGGAAAAACTGGTTTTCCGGGAATAACTCAGCGGGGGGCGGTCGGATCGGGTCGGGGTGTTCAGCAAAAAGTTGCGCAAGCTCAAGACGCATCCAACGATATGCCGGACATAAGAATCGGATAAAAACTCAGGAAGTTATCGCCGATTCAAATTTGTGAAAAGTTTCAAAATTTTGAAACTTTTCAAAATTTTGAAACATTTCAAAATTTTGAAACTTTTCACAAATTTGAATCGGCGATAACTTCCTGAGTTTTTGTCCGATTCTTATGTCCGGCATATCGTTGGATGCGTCTTGAGCTCGCGCAACTTTTTGCTGAACACCCCGACCCGATCCGACCGCCCCCCGCTGAGTTATTCCGGAAAAACTGGTTTTCCGGGAATAACTCAGCGGGGGGCGGTCGGATCGGGTCGGGGTGTTCAGCAAAAAGTTGCGCGAGCTCAAGACGCATCCAACGATATGCCGGACATAAGAATCGGACAAAAACTCAGGAAGTTATCGCCGATTTTCCACGGGAATGCTGTCCCGCCAGCAGCATTCCAGCGAAAACTGGTTTTTCGGGAATAACTCAGCGGGGAGCGGTCGGATCGGGTCGGGGTGTTCAGCAAAAAGTTGCGCAAGCTCAAGACGCATCCAACGATATGCCGGGCATAAGAATCGGACAAAAACTCAGGAAGTTATCGCCGATTTTCCACGGGAATGCTGTCCCGCCAGCAGCATTCCCGTGGAAAATCGGCGATAACTTCCTGAGTTTTTGTCCGATTCTTATGCCCGGCATATCGTTGGATGCGTCTTGAGCTTGCGCAACTTTTTGCTGAACACCCCGACCCGATCCGACCGCTCCCCGCTGAGTTATTCCCGGAAAACCAGTTTTCGCTGGAATGC
The DNA here is from genome assembly GCF_943734695.1 of Anopheles maculipalpis. Lineage (NCBI taxonomy): Eukaryota > Metazoa > Arthropoda > Insecta > Diptera > Culicidae > Anopheles > Anopheles maculipalpis. The sequence goes on along the minus strand of NW_026060578.1, from coordinate 102,418 downwards.
TGCTGGCGGGACAGCATTCCCGTGGAAAATCGGCGATAACTTCCTGAGTTTTTGTCCGATTCTTATGTCCGGCATATCGTTGGATGCGTCTTGAGCTCGCGCAACTTTTTGCTGAACACCCCGACCCGATCCGACCGCCCCCCGCTGAGTTATTCCGGAAAAACTGGTTTTCCGGGAATAACTCAGCGGGGGGCGGTCGGATCGGGTCGGGGTGTTCAGCAAAAAGTTGCGCGAGCTCAAGACGCATCCAACGATATGCCGGACATAAGAATCGGACAAAAACTCAGGAAGTTATCGCCGATTTTCCACGGGAATGCTGTCCCGCCAGCAGCATTCCAGCGAAAACTGGTTTTTCGGGAATAACTCAGCGGGGAGCGGTCGGATCGGGTCGGGGTGTTCAGCAAAAAGTTGCGCAAGCTCAAGACGCATCCAACGATATGCCGGGCATAAGAATCGGACAAAAACTCAGGAAGTTATCGCCGATTTTCCACGAGAATGCTGTCCCGCCAGCAGCATTCCAGCGAAAACTGGTTTTTCGGGAATAACTCAGCGGGGAGCGGTCGGATCGGGTCGGGGTGTTCAGCAAAAAGTTGCGCAAGCTCAAGACGCATCCAACGATATGCCGGGCATAAGAATCGGACAAAAACTCAGGAAGTTATCGCCGATTTTCCACGGGAATGCTGCTGGCGGGACAGCATTCCCGTGGAAAATCGGCGATAACTTCCTGAGTTTTTGTCCGATTCTTATGCCCGGCATATCGTTGGATGCGTCTTGAGCTTGCGCAACTTTTTGCTGAACACCCCGACCCGATCCGACCGCTCCCCGCTGAGTTATTCCCGAAAAACCAGTTTTCGCTGGAATGCTGCTGGCGGGACAGCATTCCCGTGGAAAATCGGCGATAACTTCCTGAGTTTTTGTCCGATTCTTATGTCCGGCATATCGTTGGATGCGTCTTGAGCTCGCGCAACTTTTTGCTGAACACCCCGACCCGATCCGACCGCCCCCCGCTGAGTTATTCCGGAAAAACTGGTTTTCCGGGAATAACTCAGCGGGGAGCGGTCGGATCGGGTCGGGGTGTTCAGCAAAAAGTTGCGCAAGCTCAAGACGCATCCAACGATATGCCGGACATAAGAATCGGATAAAAACTCAGGAAGTTATCGCCGATTCAAATTTGTGAAAAGTTTCAAAATTTTGAAACTTTTCAAAATTTTGAAACATTTCAAAATTTTGAAACTTTTCACAAATTTGAATCGGCGATAACTTCCTGAGTTTTTGTCCGATTCTTATGTCCGGCATATCGTTGGATGCGTCTTGAGCTCGCGCAACTTTTTGCTGAACACCCCGACCCGATCCGACCGCCCCCCGCTGAGTTATTCCGGAAAAACTGGTTTTCCGGGAATAACTCAGCGGGGGGCGGTCGGATCGGGTCGGGGTGTTCAGCAAAAAGTTGCGCGAGCTCAAGACGCATCCAACGATATGCCGGACATAAGAATCGGACAAAAACTCAGGAAGTTATCGCCGATTTTCCACGGGAATGCTGTCCCGCCAGCAGCATTCCAGCGAAAACTGGTTTTTCGGGAATAACTCAGCGGGGAGCGGTCGGATCGGGTCGGGGTGTTCAGCAAAAAGTTGCGCAAGCTCAAGACGCATCCAACGATATGCCGGGCATAAGAATCGGACAAAAACTCAGGAAGTTATCGCCGATTTTCCACGGGAATGCTGTCCCGCCAGCAGCATTCCAGCGAAAACTGGTTTTTCGGGAATAACTCAGCGGGGAGCGGTCGGATCGGGTCGGGGTGTTCAGCAAAAAGTTGCGCAAGCTCAAGACGCATCCAACGATATGCCGGGCATAAGAATCGGACAAAAACTCAGGAAGTTATCGCCGATTTTCCACGGGAATGCTGCTGGCGGGACAGCATTCCCGTGGAAAATCGGCGATAACTTCCTGAGTTTTTGTCCGATTCTTATGCCCGGCATATCGTTGGATGCGTCTTGAGCTTGCGCAACTTTTTGCTGAACACCCCGACCCGATCCGACCGCTCCCCGCTGAGTTATTCCCGAAAAACCAGTTTTCGCTGGAATGCTGCTGGCGGGACAGCATTCCCGTGGAAAATCGGCGATAACTTCCTGAGTTTTTGTCCGATTCTTATGTCCGGCATATCGTTGGATGCATCTTGAGCTCGCGCAACTTTTTGCTGAACACCCCGACCCGATCCGACCGCCCCCCGCTGAGTTATTCCGGAAAAACTGGTTTTCCGGGAATAACTCAGCGGGGGGCGGTCGGATCGGGTCGGGGTGTTCAGCAAAAAGTTGCGCAAGCTCAAGACGCATCCAACGATATGCCGGACATAAGAATCGGATAAAAACTCAGGAAGTTATCGCCGATTCAAATTTGTGAAAAGTTTCAAAATTTTGAAACTTTTCAAAATTTTGAAACATTTCAAAATTTTGAAACTTTTCACAAATTTGAATCGGCGATAACTTCCTGAGTTTTTGTCCGATTCTTATGTCCGGCATATCGTTGGATGCGTCTTGAGCTCGCGCAACTTTTTGCTGAACACCCCGACCCGATCCGACCGCCCCCCGCTGAGTTATTCCGGAAAAACTGGTTTTCCGGGAATAACTCAGCGGGGGGCGGTCGGATCGGGTCGGGGTGTTCAGCAAAAAGTTGCGCGAGCTCAAGACGCATCCAACGATATGCCGGACATAAGAATCGGACAAAAACTCAGGAAGTTATCGCCGATTTTCCACGGGAATGCTGTCCCGCCAGCAGCATTCCAGCGAAAACTGGTTTTTCGGGAATAACTCAGCGGGGAGCGGTCGGATCGGGTCGGGGTGTTCAGCAAAAAGTTGCGCAAGCTCAAGACGCATCCAACGATATGCCGGGCATAAGAATCGGACAAAAACTCAGGAAGTTATCGCCGATTTTCCACGGGAATGCTGTCCCGCCAGCAGCATTCCCGTGGAAAATCGGCGATAACTTCCTGAGTTTTTGTCCGATTCTTTTATGCCCGGCATATCGTTGGATGCGTCTTGAGCTTGCGCAACTTTTTGCTGAACACCCCGACCCGATCCGACCGCTCCCCGCTGAGTTATTCCCGGAAAACCAGTTTTCGCTGGAATGCTGCTGGCGGGACAGCATTCCCGTGGAAAATCGGCGATAACTTCCTGAGTTTTTGTCCGATTCTTATGTCCGGCATATCGTTGGATGCGTCTTGAGCTCGCGCAACTTTTTGCTGAACACCCCGACCCGATCCGACCGCCCCCCGCTGAGTTATTCCGGAAAAACTGGTTTTCCGGGAATAACTCAGCGGGGGGCGGTCGGATCGGGTCGGGGTGTTCAGCAAAAAGTTGCGCGAGCTCAAGACGCATCCAACGATATGCCGGACATAAGAATCGGACAAAAACTCAGGAAGTTATCGCCGATTTTCCACGGGAATGCTGTCCCGCCAGCAGCATTCCAGCGAAAACTGGTTTTTCGGGAATAACTCAGCGGGGAGCGGTCGGATCGGGTCGGGGTGTTCAGCAAAAAGTTGCGCAAGCTCAAGACGCATCCAACGATATGCCGGGCATAAGAATCGGACAAAAACTCAGGAAGTTATCGCCGATTTTCCACGGGAATGCTGTCCCGCCAGCAGCATTCCAGCGAAAACTGGTTTTTCGGGAATAACTCAGCGGGGAGCGGTCGGATCGGGTCGGGGTGTTCAGCAAAAAGTTGCGCAAGCTCAAGACGCATCCAACGATATGCCGGGCATAAGAATCGGACAAAAACTCAGGAAGTTATCGTCGATTTTCCACGGGAATGCTGCTGGCGGGACAGCATTCCCGTGGAAAATCGGCGATAACTTCCTGAGTTTTTGTCCGATTCTTATGCCCGGCATATCGTTGGATGCGTCTTGAGCTTGCGCAACTTTTTGCTGAACACCCCGACCCGATCCGACCGCTCCCCGCTGAGTTATTCCCGAAAAACCAGTTTTCGCTGGAATGCTGCTGGCGGGACAGCATTCCCGTGGAAAATCGGCGATAACTTCCTGAGTTTTTGTCCGATTCTTATGTCCGGCATATCGTTGGATGCGTCTTGAGCTCGCGCAACTTTTTGCTGAACACCCCGACCCGATCCGACCGCCCCCCGCTGAGTTATTCCGGAAAAACTGGTTTTCCGGGAATAACTCAGCGGGGAGCGGTCGGATCGGGTCGGGGTGTTCAGCAAAAAGTTGCGCAAGCTCAAGACGCATCCAACGATATGCCGGACATAAGAATCGGATAAAAACTCAGGAAGTTATCGCCGATTCAAATTTGTGAAAAGTTTCAAAATTTTGAAACTTTTCAAAATTTTGAAACATTTCAAAATTTTGAAACTTTTCACAAATTTGAATCGGCGATAACTTCCTGAGTTTTTGTCCGATTCTTATGTCCGGCATATCGTTGGATGCGTCTTGAGCTCGCGCAACTTTTTGCTGAACACCCCGACCCGATCCGACCGCCCCCCGCTGAGTTATTCCGGAAAAACTGGTTTTCCGGGAATAACTCAGCGGGGGGCGGTCGGATCGGGTCGGGGTGTTCAGCAAAAAGTTGCGCGAGCTCAAGACGCATCCAACGATATGCCGGACATAAGAATCGGACAAAAACTCAGGAAGTTATCGCCGATTTTCCACGGGAATGCTGTCCCGCCAGCAGCATTCCAGCGAAAACTGGTTTTTCGGGAATAACTCAGCGGGGAGCGGTCGGATCGGGTCGGGGTGTTCAGCAAAAAGTTGCGCAAGCTCAAGACGCATCCAACGATATGCCGGGCATAAGAATCGGACAAAAACTCAGGAAGTTATCGCCGATTTTCCACGGGAATGCTGTCCCGCCAGCAGCATTCCAGCGAAAACTGGTTTTTCGGGAATAACTCAGCGGGGAGCGGTCGGATCGGGTCGGGGTGTTCAGCAAAAAGTTGCGCAAGCTCAAGACGCATCCAACGATATGCCGGGCATAAGAATCGGACAAAAACTCAGGAAGTTATCGCCGATTTTCCACGGGAATGCTGTCCCGCCAGCAGCATTCCCGTGGAAAATCGGCGATAACTTCCTGAGTTTTTGTCCGATTCTTATGCCCGGCATATCGTTGGATGCGTCTTGAGCTTGCGCAACTTTTTGCTGAACACCCCGACCCGATCCGACCGCTCCCCGCTGAGTTATTCCCGAAAAACCAGTTTTCGCTGGAATGCTGCTGGCGGGACAGCATTCCCGTGGAAAATCGGCGATAACTTCCTGAGTTTTTGTCCGATTCTTATGTCCGGCATATCGTTGGATGCGTCTTGAGCTCGCGCAACTTTTTGCTGAACACCCCGACCCGATCCGACCGCCCCCCGCTGAGTTATTCCGGAAAAACTGGTTTTCCGGGAATAACTCAGCGGGGAGCGGTCGGATCGGGTCGGGGTGTTCAGCAAAAAGTTGCGCAAGCTCAAGACGCATCCAACGATATGCCGGACATAAGAATCGGATAAAAACTCAGGAAGTTATCGCCGATTCAAATTTGTGAAAAGTTTCAAAATTTTGAAACTTTTCAAAATTTTGAAACATTTCAAAATTTTGAAACTTTTCACAAATTTGAATCGGCGATAACTTCCTGAGTTTTTGTCCGATTCTTATGTCCGGCATATCGTTGGATGCGTCTTGAGCTCGCGCAACTTTTTGCTGAACACCCCGACCCGATCCGACCGCCCCCCGCTGAGTTATTCCGGAAAAACTGGTTTTCCGGGAATAACTCAGCGGGGGGCGGTCGGATCGGGTCGGGGTGTTCAGCAAAAAGTTGCGCGAGCTCAAGACGCATCCAACGATATGCCGGACATAAGAATCGGACAAAAACTCAGGAAGTTATCGCCGATTTTCCACGGGAATGCTGTCCCGCCAGCAGCATTCCAGCGAAAACTGGTTTTTCGGGAATAACTCAGCGGGGAGCGGTCGGATCGGGTCGGGGTGTTCAGCAAAAAGTTGCGCAAGCTCAAGACGCATCCAACGATATGCCGGGCATAAGAATCGGACAAAAACTCAGGAAGTTATCGCCGATTTTCCACGGGAATGCTGTCCCGCCAGCAGCATTCCAGCGAAAACTGGTTTTTCGGGAATAACTCAGCGGGGAGCGGTCGGATCGGGTCGGGGTGTTCAGCAAAAAGTTGCGCAAGCTCAAGACGCATCCAACGATATGCCGGGCATAAGAATCGGACAAAAACTCAGGAAGTTATCGCCGATTCAAATTTGTGAAAAGTTTCAAAATTTTGAAACTTTTCAAAATTTTGAAACATTTCAAAATTTTGAAACTTTTCACAAATTTGAATCGGCGATAACTTCCTGAGTTTTTGTCCGATTCTTATGTCCGGCATATCGTTGGATGCGTCTTGAGCTCGCGCAACTTTTTGCTGAACACCCCGACCCGATCCGACCGCCCCCCGCTGAGTTATTCCGGAAAAACTGGTTTTCCGGGAATAACTCAGCGGGGGGCGGTCGGATCGGGTCGGGGTGTTCAGCAAAAAGTTGCGCGAGCTCAAGACGCATCCAACGATATGCCGGACATAAGAATCGGACAAAAACTCAGGAAGTTATCGCCGATTTTCCACGGGAATGCTGTCCCGCCAGCAGCATTCCAGCGAAAACTGGTTTTTCGGGAATAACTCAGCGGGGAGCGGTCGGATCGGGTCGGGGTGTTCAGCAAAAAGTTGCGCAAGCTCAAGACGCATCCAACGATATGCCGGGCATAAGAATCGGACAAAAACTCAGGAAGTTATCGCCGATTTTCCACGGGAATGCTGTCCCGCCAGCAGCATTCCAGCGAAAACTGGTTTTTCGGGAATAACTCAGCGGGGAGCGGTCGGATCGGGTCGGGGTGTTCAGCAAAAAGTTGCGCAAGCTCAAGACGCATCCAACGATATGCCGGGCATAAGAATCGGACAAAAACTCAGGAAGTTATCGCCGATTTTCCACGGGAATGCTGTCCCGCCAGCAGCATTCCCGTGGAAAATCGGCGATAACTTCCTGAGTTTTTGTCCGATTCTTATGCCCGGCATATCGTTGGATGCGTCTTGAGCTTGCGCAACTTTTTGCTGAACACCCCGACCCGATCCGACCGCTCCCCGCTGAGTTATTCCCGAAAAACCAGTTTTCGCTGGAATGCTGCTGGCGGGACAGCATTCCCGTGGAAAATCGGCGATAACTTCCTGAGTTTTTGTCCGATTCTTATGTCCGGCATATCGTTGGATGCGTCTTGAGCTCGCGCAACTTTTTGCTGAACACCCCGACCCGATCCGACCGCCCCCCGCTGAGTTATTCCGGAAAAACTGGTTTTCCGGGAATAACTCAGCGGGGAGCGGTCGGATCGGGTCGGGGTGTTCAGCAAAAAGTTGCGCAAGCTCAAGACGCATCCAACGATATGCCGGACATAAGAATCGGATAAAAACTCAGGAAGTTATCGCCGATTCAAATTTGTGAAAAGTTTCAAAATTTTGAAACTTTTCAAAATTTTGAAACATTTCAAAATTTTGAAACTTTTCACAAATTTGAATCGGCGATAACTTCCTGAGTTTTTGTCCGATTCTTATGTCCGGCATATCGTTGGATGCGTCTTGAGCTCGCGCAACTTTTTGCTGAACACCCCGACCCGATCCGACCGCCCCCCGCTGAGTTATTCCGGAAAAACTGGTTTTCCGGGAATAACTCAGCGGGGGGCGGTCGGATCGGGTCGGGGTGTTCAGCAAAAAGTTGCGCGAGCTCAAGACGCATCCAACGATATGCCGGACATAAGAATCGGACAAAAACTCAGGAAGTTATCGCCGATTTTCCACGGGAATGCTGTCCCGCCAGCAGCATTCCAGCGAAAACTGGTTTTTCGGGAATAACTCAGCGGGGAGCGGTCGGATCGGGTCGGGGTGTTCAGCAAAAAGTTGCGCAAGCTCAAGACGCATCCAACGATATGCCGGGCATAAGAATCGGACAAAAACTCAGGAAGTTATCGCCGATTTTCCACGGGAATGCTGTCCCGCCAGCAGCATTCCAGCGAAAACTGGTTTTTCGGGAATAACTCAGCGGGGAGCGGTCGGATCGGGTCGGGGTGTTCAGCAAAAAGTTGCGCAAGCTCAAGACGCATCCAACGATATGCCGGGCATAAGAATCGGACAAAAACTCAGGAAGTTATCGCCGATTTTCCACGGGAATGCTGTCCCGCCAGCAGCATTCCCGTGGAAAATCGGCGATAACTTCCTGAGTTTTTGTCCGATTCTTATGCCCGGCATATCGTTGGATGCGTCTTGAGCTTGCGCAACTTTTTGCTGAACACCCCGACCCGATCCGACCGCTCCCCGCTGAGTTATTCCCGAAAAACCAGTTTTCGCTGGAATGCTGCTGGCGGGACAGCATTCCCGTGGAAAATCGGCGATAACTTCCTGAGTTTTTGTCCGATTCTTATGTCCGGCATATTGTTGGATGCGTCTTGAGCTCGCGCAACTTTTTGCTGAACACCCCGACCCGATCCGACCGCCCCCCGCTGAGTTATTCCGGAAAAACTGGTTTTCCGGGAATAACTCAGCGGGGGGCGGTCGGATCGGGTCGGGGTGTTCAGCAAAAAGTTGCGCAAGCTCAAGACGCATCCAACGATATGCCGGACATAAGAATCGGATAAAAACTCAGGAAGTTATCGCCGATTCAAATTTGTGAAAAGTTTCAAAATTTTGAAACTTTTCAAAATTTTGAAACATTTCAAAATTTTGAAACTTTTCACAAATTTGAATCGGCGATAACTTCCTGAGTTTTTGTCCGATTCTTATGTCCGGCATATCGTTGGATGCGTCTTGAGCTCGCGCAACTTTTTGCTGAACACCCCGACCCGATCCGACCGCCCCCCGCTGAGTTATTCCGGAAAAACTGGTTTTCCGGGAATAACTCAGCGGGGGGCGGTCGGATCGGGTCGGGGTGTTCAGCAAAAAGTTGCGCGAGCTCAAGACGCATCCAACGATATGCCGGACATAAGAATCGGACAAAAACTCAGGAAGTTATCGCCGATTTTCCACGGGAATGCTGTCCCGCCAGCAGCATTCCAGCGAAAACTGGTTTTTCGGGAATAACTCAGCGGGGAGCGGTCGGATCGGGTCGGGGTGTTCAGCAAAAAGTTGCGCAAGCTCAAGACGCATCCAACGATATGCCGGGCATAAGAATCGGACAAAAACTCAGGAAGTTATCGCCGATTTTCCACGGGAATGCTGTCCCGCCAGCAGCATTCCCGTGGAAAATCGGCGATAACTTCCTGAGTTTTTGTCCGATTCTTATGCCCGGCATATCGTTGGATGCGTCTTGAGCTTGCGCAACTTTTTGCTGAACACCCCGACCCGATCCGACCGCTCCCCGCTGAGTTATTCCCGGAAAACCAGTTTTCGCTGGAATGCTGCTGGCGGGACAGCATTCCCGTGGAAAATCGGCGATAACTTCCTGAGTTTTTGTCCGATTCTTATGTCCGGCATATCGTTGGATGCGTCTTGAGCTCGCGCAACTTTTTGCTGAACACCCCGACCCGATCCGACCGCCCCCCGCTGAGTTATTCCGGAAAAACTGGTTTTCCGGGAATAACTCAGCGGGGGGCGGTCGGATCGGGTCGGGGTGTTCAGCAAAAAGTTGCGCGAGCTCAAGACGCATCCAACGATATGCCGGACATAAGAATCGGACAAAAACTCAGGAAGTTATCGCCGATTTTCCACGGGAATGCTGTCCCGCCAGCAGCATTCCAGCGAAAACTGGTTTTTCGGGAATAACTCAGCGGGGAGCGGTCGGATCGGGTCGGGGTGTTCAGCAAAAAGTTGCGCGAGCTCAAGACGCATCCAACGATATGCCGGACATAAGAATCGGACAAAAACTCAGGAAGTTATCGCCGATTTTCCACGGGAATGCTGTCCCGCCAGCAGCATTCCAGCGAAAACTGGTTTTTCGGGAATAACTCAGCGGGGAGCGGTCGGATCGGGTCGGGGTGTTCAGCAAAAAGTTGCGCAAGCTCAAGACGCATCCAACGATATGCCGGGCATAAGAATCGGACAAAAACTCAGGAAGTTATCGCCGATTTTCCACGGGAATGCTGTCCCGCCAGCAGCATTCCCGTGGAAAATCGGCGATAACTTCCTGAGTTTTTGTCCGATTCTTATGCCCGGCATATCGTTGGATGCGTCTTGAGCTTGCGCAACTTTTTGCTGAACACCCCGACCCGATCCGACCGCTCCCCGCTGAGTTATTCCCGAAAAACCAGTTTTCGCTGGAATGCTGCTGGCGGGACAGCATTCCCGTGGAAAATCGGCGATAACTTCCTGAGTTTTTGTCCGATTCTTATGTCCGGCATATCGTTGGATGCGTCTTGAGCTCGCGCAACTTTTTGCTGAACACCCCGACCCGATCCGACCGCCCCCCGCTGAGTTATTCCCGGAAAACCAGTTTTTCCGGAATAACTCAGCGGGGGGCGGTCGGATCGGGTCGGGGTGTTCAGCAAAAAGTTGCGCGAGCTCAAGACGCATCCAACGATATGCCGGACATAAGAATCGGACAAAAACTCAGGAAGTTATCGCCGATTCAAATTTGTGAAAAGTTTCAAAATTTTGAAATGTTTCAAAATTTTGAAAAGTTTCAAAATTTTGAAACTTTTCACAAATTTGAATCGGCGATAACTTCCTGAGTTTTTATCCGATTCTTATGTCCGGCATATCGTTGGATGCGTCTTGAGCTTGCGCAACTTTTTGCTGAACACCCCGACCCGATCCGACCGCCCCCCGCTGAGTTATTCCCGGAAAACCAGTTTTCGCTGGAATGCTGCTGGCGGGACAGCATTCCCGTGGAAAATCGGCGATAACTTCCTGAGTTTTTGTCCAATTATGCCAATCAATCCCAATCATCCAATCATGTCCAACGATATGCCGGGCATAAGAATCGGACAAAAACTCAGGAAGTTATCGCCGATTTTCCACGGGAATGCTGTCCCGCCAGCAGCATTCCCGTGGAAAATCGGCGATAACTTCCTGAGTTTTTGTCCGATTCTTATGCCCGGCATATCGTTGGATGCGTCTTGAGCTTGCGCAACTTTTTGCTGAACACCCCGACCCGATCCGACCGCCCCCCGCTGAGTTATTCCCGAAAAACCAGTTTTCGCTGGAATGCTGCTGGCGGGACAGCATTCCCGTGGAAAATCGGCGATAACTTCCTGAGTTTTTGTCCGATTCTTATGTCCGGCATATCGTTGGATGCGTCTTGAGCTCGCGCAACTTTTTGGTGAACACCCCGACCCGATCCGACCGCCCCCCGCTGAGTTATTCCGGAAAAACTGGTTTTCCGGGAATAACTCAGCGGGGGGCGGTCGGATCGGGTCGGGGTGTTCAGCAAAAAGTTGCGCAAGCTCAAGACGCATCCAACGATATGCCGGACATAAGAATCGGATAAAAACTCAGGAAGTTATCGCCGATTCAAATTTGTGAAAAGTTTCTAAATTTTGAAACTTTTCAAAATTTTGAAACATTTCAAAATTTTGAAACTTTTCACAAATTTGAATCGGCGATAACTTCCTGAGTTTTTGTCCGATTCTTATGTCCGGCATATCGTTGGATGCGTCTTGAGCTCGCGCAACTTTTTGCTGAACACCCCGACCCGATCCGACCGCCCCCCGCTGAGTTATTCCGGAAAAACTGGTTTTCCGGGAATAACTCAGCGGGGGGCGGTCGGATCGGGTCGGGGTGTTCAGCAAAAAGTTGCGCGAGCTCAAGACGCATCCAACGATATGCCGGACATAAGAATCGGACAAAAACTCAGGAAGTTATCGCCGATTTTCCACGGGAATGCTGTCCCGCCAGCAGCATTCCAGCGAAAACTGGTTTTTCGGGAATAACTCAGCGGGGAGCGGTCGGATCGGGTCGGGGTGTTCAGCAAAAAGTTGCGCAAGCTCAAGACGCATCCAACGATATGCCGGGCATAAGAATCGGACAAAAACTCAGGAAGTTATCGCCGATTTTCCACGGGAATGCTGTCCCGCCAGCAGCATTCCCGTGGAAAATCGGCGATAACTTCCTGAGTTTTTGTCCGATTCTTATGCCCGGCATATCGTTGGATGCGTCTTGAGCTTGCGCAACTTTTTGCTGAACACCCCGACCCGATCCGACCGCTCCCCGCTGAGTTATTCCCGGAAAACCAGTTTTCGCTGGAATGCTGCTGGCGGGACAGCATTCCCGTGGAAAATCGGCGATAACTTCCTGAGTTTTTGTCCGATTCTTATGTCCGGCATATCGTTGGATGCGTCTTGAGCTCGCGCAACTTTTTGCTGAACACCCCGACCCGATCCGACCGCCCCCCGCTGAGTTATTCCGGAAAAACTGGTTTTCCGGGAATAACTCAGCGGGGAGCGGTCGGATCGGGTCGGGGTGTTCAGCAAAAAGTTGCGCGAGCTCAAGACGCATCCAACGATATGCCGGACATAAGAATCGGACAAAAACTCAGGAAGTTATCGCCGATTTTCCACGGGAATGCTGTCCCGCCAGCAGCATTCCAGCGAAAACTGGTTTTTCGGGAATAACTCAGCGGGGAGCGGTCGGATCGGGTCGGGGTGTTCAGCAAAAAGTTGCGCAAGCTCAAGACGCATCCAACGATATGCCGGGCATAAGAATCGGACAAAAACTCAGGAAGTTATCGCCGATTTTCCACGGGAATGCTGTCCCGCCAGCAGCATTCCCGTGGAAAATCGGCGATAACTTCCTGAGTTTTTGTCCGATTCTTATGCCCGGCATATCGTTGGATGCGTCTTGAGCTTGCGCAACTTTTTGCTGAACACCCCGACCCGATCCGACCGCTCCCCGCTGAGTTATTCCCGAAAAAACCAGTTTTCGCTGGAATGCTGCTGGCGGGACAGCATTCCCGTGGAAAATCGGCGATAACTTCCTGAGTTTTCGTCCGATTCTTATGTCCGGCATATTGTTGGATGCGTCTTGAGCTCGCGCAACTTTTTGCTGAACACCCCGACCCGATCCGACCGCCCCCCGCTGAGTTATTCCGGAAAAACTGGTTTTCCGGGAATAACTCAGCGGGGGGCGGTCGGATCGGGTCGGGGTGTTCAGCAAAAAGTTGCGCAAGCTCAAGACGCATCCAACGATATGCCGGACATAAGAATCGGATAAAAACTCAGGAAGTTATCGCCGATTCAAATTTGTGAAAAGTTTCAAAATTTTGAAACTTTTCAAAATTTTGAAACATTTCAAAATTTTGAAACTTTTCACAAATTTGAATCGGCGATAACTTCCTGAGTTTTTGTCCGATTCTTATGTCCGGCATATCGTTGGATGCGTCTTGAGCTCGCGCAACTTTTTGCTGAACACCCCGACCCGATCCGACCGCCCCCCGCTGAGTTATTCCGGAAAAACTGGTTTTCCGGGAATAACTCAGCGGGGGGCGGTCGGATCGGGTCGGGGTGTTCAGCAAAAAGTTGCGCGAGCTCAAGACGCATCCAACGATATGCCGGACATAAGAATCGGACAAAAACTCAGGAAGTTATCGCCGATTTTCCACGGGAATGCTGTCCCGCCAGCAGCATTCCAGCGAAAACTGGTTTTTCGGGAATAACTCAGCGGGGAGCGGTCGGATCGGGTCGGGGTGTTCAGCAAAAAGTTGCGCAAGCTCAAGACGCATCCAACGATATGCCGGGCATAAGAATCGGACAAAAACTCAGGAAGTTATCGCCGATTTTCCACGGGAATGCTGTCCCGCCAGCAGCATTCCCGTGGAAAATCGGCGATAACTTCCTGAGTTTTTGTCCGATTCTTATGCCCGGCATATCGTTGGATGCGTCTTGAGCTTGCGCAACTTTTTGCTGAACACCCCGACCCGATCCGACCGCTCCCCGCTGAGTTATTCCCGGAAAACCAGTTTTCGCTGGAATGCTGCTGGCGGGACAGCATTCCCGTGGAAAATCGGCGATAACTTCCTGAGTTTTTGTCCGATTCTTATGTCCGGCATATCGTTGGATGCGTCTTGAGCTCGCGCAACTTTTTGCTGAACACCCCGACCCGATCCGACCGCCCCCCGCTGAGTTATTCCGGAAAAACTGGTTTTCCGGGAATAACTCAGCGGGGGGCGGTCGGATCGGGTCGGGGTGTTCAGCAAAAAGTTGCGCGAGCTCAAGACGCATCCAACGATATGCCGGACATAAGAATCGGACAAAATCTCAGGAAGTTATCGCCGATTTTCCACGGGAATGCTGTCCCGCCAGCAGCATTCCAGCGAAAACTGGTTTTTCGGGAATAACTCAGCGGGGGGCGGTCGGATCGGGTCGGGGTGTTCAGCAAAAAGTTGCGCGAGCTCAAGACGCATCCAACGATATGCCGGACATAAGAATCGGACAAAAACTCAGGAAGTTATCGCCGATTTTCCACGGGAATGCTGTCCCGCCAGCAGCATTCCAGCGAAAACTGGTTTTTCGGGAATAACTCAGCGGGGAGCGGTCGGATCGGGTCGGGGTGTTCAGCAAAAAGTTGCGCAAGCTCAAGACGCATCCAACGATATGCCGGGCATAAGAATCGGACAAAAACTCAGGAAGTTATCGCCGATTTTCCACGGGAATGCTGTCCCGCCAGCAGCATTCCCGTGGAAAATCGGCGATAACTTCCTGAGTTTTTGTCCGATTCTTATGCCCGGCATATCGTTGGATGCGTCTTGAGCTTGCGCAACTTTTTGCTGAACACCCCGACCCGATCCGACCGCTCCCCGCTGAGTTATTCCCGAAAAACCAGTTTTCGCTGGAATGCTGCTGGCGGGACAGCATTCCCGTGGAAAATCGGCGATAACTTCCTGAGTTTTTGTCCGATTCTTATGTCCGGCATATCGTTGGATGCGTCTTGAGCTCGCGCAACTTTTTGCTGAACACCCCGACCCGATCCGACCGCCCCCCGCTGAGTTATTCCCGGAAAACCAGTTTTTCCGGAATAACTCAGCGGGGGGCGGTCGGATCGGGTCGGGGTGTTCAGCAAAAAGTTGCGCGAGCTCAAGACGCATCCAACGATATGCCGGACATAAGAATCGGACAAAAACTCAGGAAGTTATCGCCGATTCAAATTTGTGAAAAGTTTCAAAATTTTGAAATGTTTCAAAATTTTGAAAAGTTTCAAAATTTTGAAACTTTTCACAAATTTGAATCGGCGATAACTTCCTGAGTTTTTATCCGATTCTTATGTCCGGCATATCGTTGGATGCGTCTTGAGCTTGCGCAACTTTTTGCTGAACACCCCGACCCGATCCGACCGCCCCCCGCTGAGTTATTCCCGGAAAACCAGTTTTTCCGGAATAACTCAGCGGGGGGCGGTCGGATCGGGTCGGGGTGTTCAGCAAAAAGTTGCGCGAGCTCAAGACGCATCCAACGATATGCCGGACATAAGAATCGGACAAAAACTCAGGAAGTTATCGCCGATTTTCCACGGGAATGCTGTCCCGCCAGCAGCATTCCAGCGAAAACTGGTTTTTCGGGAATAACTCAGCGGGGAGCGGTCGGATCGGGTCGGGGTGTTCAGCAAAAAGTTGCGCAAGCTCAAGACGCATCCAACGATATGCCGGGCATAAGAATTGGACAAAAACTCAGGAAGTTATCGCCGATTTTCCACGGGAATGCTGTCCCGCCAGCAGCATTCCAGCGAAAACTGGTTTTTCGGGAATAACTCAGCGGGGAGCGGTCGGATCGGGTCGGGGTGTTCAGCAAAAAGTTGCGCAAGCTCAAGACGCATCCAACGATATGCCGGGCATAAGAATCGGACAAAAACTCAGGAAGTTATCGCCGATTTTCCACGGGAATGCTGTCCCGCCAGCAGCATTCCCGTGGAAAATCGGCGATAACTTCCTGAGTTTTTGTCCGATTCTTATGCCCGGCATATCGTTGGATGCGTCTTGAGCTTGCGCAACTTTTTGCTGAACACCCCGACCCGATCCGACCGCCCCCCGCTGAGTTATTCCCGAAAAACCAGTTTTCGCTGGAATGCTGCTGGCGGGACAGCATTCCCGTGGAAAATCGGCGATAACTTCCTGAGTTTTTGTCCGATTCTTATGTCCGGCATATCGTTGGATGCGTCTTGAGCTCGCGCAACTTTTTGGTGAACACCCCGACCCGATCCGACCGCCCCCCGCTGAGTTATTCCGGAAAAACTGGTTTTCCGGGAATAACTCAGCGGGGGGCGGTCGGATCGGGTCGGGGTGTTCAGCAAAAAGTTGCGCAAGCTCAAGACGCATCCAACGATATGCCGGACATAAGAATCGGATAAAAACTCAGGAAGTTATCGCCGATTCAAATTTGTGAAAAGTTTCAAAATTTTGAAACTTTTCAAAATTTTGAAACATTTCAAAATTTTGAAACTTTTCACAAATTTGAATCGGCGATAACTTCCTGAGTTTTTGTCCGATTCTTATGTCCGGCATATCGTTGGATGCGTCTTGAGCTCGCGCAACTTTTTGCTGAACACCCCGACCCGATCCGACCGCCCCCCGCTGAGTTATTCCGGAAAAACTGGTTTTCCGGGAATAACTCAGCGGGGGGCGGTCGGATCGGGTCGGGGTGTTCAGCAAAAAGTTGCGCGAGCTCAAGACGCATCCAACGATATGCCGGACATAAGAATCGGACAAAAACTCAGGAAGTTATCGCCGATTTTCCACGGGAATGCTGTCCCGCCAGCAGCATTCCAGCGAAAACTGGTTTTTCGGGAATAACTCAGCGGGGAGCGGTCGGATCGGGTCGGGGTGTTCAGCAAAAAGTTGCGCAAGCTCAAGACGCATCCAACGATATGCCGGGCATAAGAATCGGACAAAAACTCAGGAAGTTATCGCCGATTTTCCACGGGAATGCTGTCCCGCCAGCAGCATTCCCGTGGAAAATCGGCGATAACTTCCTGAGTTTTTGTCCGATTCTTATGCCCGGCATATCGTTGGATGCGTCTTGAGCTTGCGCAACTTTTTGCTGAACACCCCGACCCGATCCGACCGCTCCCCGCTGAGTTATTCCCGGAAAACCAGTTTTCGCTGGAATGCTGCTGGCGGGACAGCATTCCCGTGGAAAATCGGCGATAACTTCCTGAGTTTTTGTCCGATTCTTATGTCCGGCATATCGTTGGATGCGTCTTGAGCTCGCGCAACTTTTTGCTGAACACCCCGACCCGATCCGACCGCCCCCCGCTGAGTTATTGCGGAAAAACTGGTTTTCCGGGAATAACTCAGCGGGGAGCGGTCGGATCGGGTCGGGGTGTTCAGCAAAAAGTTGCGCGAGCTCAAGACGCATCCAACGATATGCCGGACATAAGAATCGGACAAAAACTCAGGAAGTTATCGCCGATTTTCCACGGGAATGCTGTCCCGCCAGCAGCATTCCAGCGAAAACTGGTTTTTCGGGAATAACTCAGCGGGGAGCGGTCGGATCGGGTCGGGGTGTTCAGCAAAAAGTTGCGCAAGCTCAAGACGCATCCAACGATATGCCGGGCATAAGAATCGGACAAAAACTCAGGAAGTTATCGCCGATTTTCCACGGGAATGCTGTCCCGCCAGCAGCATTCCAGCGAAAACTGGTTTTTCGGGAATAACTCAGCGGGGAGCGGTCGGATCGGGTCGGGGTGTTCAGCAAAAAGTTGCGCAAGCTCAAGACGCATCCAACGATATGCCGGGCATAAGAATCGGACAAAAACTCAGGAAGTTATCGCCGATTTTCCACGGGAATGCTGTCCCGCCAGCAGCATTCCCGTGGAAAATCGGCGATAACTTCCTGAGTTTTTGTCCGATTCTTATGCCCGGCATATCGTTGGATGCGTCTTGAGCTTGCGCAACTTTTTGCTGAACACCCCGACCCGATCCGACCGCTCCCCGCTGAGTTATTCCCGAAAAACCAGTTTTCGCTGGAATGCTGCTGGCGGGACAGCATTCCCGTGGAAAATCGGCGATAACTTCCTGAGTTTTTGTCCGATTCTTATGTCCGGCATATCGTTGGATGCGTCTTGAGCTCGCGCAACTTTTTGCTGAACACCCCGACCCGATCCGACCGCCCCCCGCTGAGTTATTCCCGGAAAACCAGTTTTTCCGGAATAACTCAGCGGGGGGCGGTCGGATCGGGTCGGGGTGTTCAGCAAAAAGTTGCGCGAGCTCAAGACGCATCCAACGATATGCCGGACATAAGAATCGGACAAAAACTCAGGAAGTTATCGCCGATTCAAATTTGTGAAAAGTTTCAAAATTTTGAAATGTTTCAAAATTTTGAAAAGTTTCAAAATTTTGAAACTTTTCACAAATTTGAATCGGCGATAACTTCCTGAGTTTTTATCCGATTCTTATGTCCGGCATATCGTTGGATGCGTCTTGAGCTTGCGCAACTTTTTGCTGAACACCCCGACCCGATCCGACCGCCCCCCGCTGAGTTATTCCCGGAAAACCAGTTTTTCCGGAATAACTCAGCGGGGGGCGGTCGGATCGGGTCGGGGTGTTCACCAAAAAGTTGCGCGAGCTCAAGACGCATCCAACGATATGCCGGACATAAGAATCGGACAAAAACTCAGGAAGTTATCGCCGATTTTCCACGGGAATGCTGTCCCGCCAGCAGCATTCCAGCGAAAACTGGTTTTTCGGGAATAACTCAGCGGGGGGCGGTCGGATCGGGTCGGGGTGTTCAGCAAAAAGTTGCGCAAGCTCAAGACGCATCCAACGATATGCCGGGCATAAGAATCGGACAAAAACTCAGGAAGTTATCGCCGATTTTCCACGGGAATGCTGTCCCGCCAGCAGCATTCCCGTGGAAAATCGGCGATAACTTCCTGAGTTTTTGTCCGATTCTTATGCCCGGCATATCGTTGGATGCGTCTTGAGCTTGCGCAACTTTTTGCTGAACACCCCGACCCGATCCGACCGCCCCCCGCTGAGTTATTCCCGAAAAACCAGTTTTCGCTGGAATGCTGCTGGCGGGACAGCATTCCCGTGGAAAATCGGCGATAACTTCCTGAGTTTTTGTCCGATTCTTATGTCCGGCATATCGTTGGATGCGTCTTGAGCTCGCGCAACTTTTTGGTGAACACCCCGACCCGATCCGACCGCCCCCCGCTGAGTTATTCCGGAAAAACTGGTTTTCCGGGAATAACTCAGCGGGGGGCGGTCGGATCGGGTCGGGGTGTTCAGCAAAAAGTTGCGCAAGCTCAAGACGCATCCAACGATATGCCGGACATAAGAATCGGATAAAAACTCAGGAAGTTATCGCCGATTCAAATTTGTGAAAAGTTTCAAAATTTTGAAACTTTTCAAAATTTTGAAACATTTCAAAATTTTGAAACTTTTCACAAATTTGAATCGGCGATAACTTCCTGAGTTTTTGTCCGATTCTTATGTCCGGCATATCGTTGGATGCGTCTTGAGCTCGCGCAACTTTTTGCTGAACACCCCGACCCGATCCGACCGCCCCCCGCTGAGTTATTCCGGAAAAACTGGTTTTCCGGGAATAACTCAGCGGGGGGCGGTCGGATCGGGTCGGGGTGTTCAGCAAAAAGTTGCGCGAGCTCAAGACGCATCCAACGATATGCCGGACATAAGAATCGGACAAAAACTCAGGAAGTTATCGCCGATTTTCCACGGGAATGCTGTCCCGCCAGCAGCATTCCCGTGGAAAATCGGCGATAACTTCCTGAGTTTTTGTCCGATTCTTATGCCCGGCATATCGTTGGATGCGTCTTGAGCTTGCGCAACTTTTTGCTGAACACCCCGACCCGATCCGACCGCCCCCCGCTGAGTTATTCCCGAAAAACCAGTTTTCGCTGGAATGCTGCTGGCGGGACAGCATTCCCGTGGAAAATCGGCGATAACTTCCTGAGTTTTTGTCCGATTCTTATGTCCGGCATATCGTTGGATGCGTCTTGAGCTCGCGCAACTTTTTGGTGAACACCCCGACCCGATCCGACCGCCCCCCGCTGAGTTATTCCGGAAAAAACTGGTTTTCCGGGAATAACTCAGCGGGGGGCGGTCGGATCGGGTCGGGGTGTTCAGCAAAAAGTTGCGCAAGCTCAAGACGCATCCAACGATATGCCGGACATAAGAATCGGATAAAAACTCAGGAAGTTATCGCCGATTCAAATTTGTGAAAAGTTTCAAAATTTTGAAACTTTTCAAAATTTTGAAACATTTCAAAATTTTGAAACTTTTCACAAATTTGAATCGGCGATAACTTCCTGAGTTTTTGTCCGATTCTTATGTCCGGCATATCGTTGGATGCGTCTTGAGCTCGCGCAACTTTTTGCTGAACACCCCGACCCGATCCGACCGCCCCCCGCTGAGTTATTCCGGAAAAACTGGTTTTCCGGGAATAACTCAGCGGGGGGCGGTCGGATCGGGTCGGGGTGTTCAGCAAAAAGTTGCGCGAGCTCAAGACGCATCCAACGATATGCCGGACATAAGAATCGGACAAAAACTCAGGAAGTTATCGCCGATTTTCCACGGGAATGCTGTCCCGCCAGCAGCATTCCAGCGAAAACTGGTTTTTCGGGAATAACTCAGCGGGGAGCGGTCGGATCGGGTCGGGGTGTTCAGCAAAAAGTTGCGCAAGCTCAAGACGCATCCAACGATATGCCGGGCATAAGAATCGGACAAAAACTCAGGAAGTTATCGCCGATTTTCCACGGGAATGCTGTCCCGCCAGCAGCATTCCCGTGGAAAATCGGCGATAACTTCCTGAGTTTTTGTCCGATTCTTATGCCCGGCATATCGTTGGATGCGTCTTGAGCTTGCGCAACTTTTTGCTGAACACCCCGACCCGATCCGACCGCTCCCCGCTGAGTTATTCCCGGAAAACCAGTTTTCGCTGGAATGCTGCTGGCGGGACAGCATTCCCGTGGAAAATCGGCGATAACTTCCTGAGTTTTTGTCCGATTCTTATGTCCGGCATATCGTTGGATGCGTCTTGAGCTCGCGCAACTTTTTGCTGAACACCCCGACCCGATCCGACCGCCCCCCGCTGAGTTATTGCGGAAAAACTGGTTTTCCGGGAATAACTCAGCGGGGAGCGGTCGGATCGGGTCGGGGTGTTCAGCAAAAAGTTGCGCGAGCTCAAGACGCATCCAACGATATGCCGGACATGAGAATCGGACAAAAACTCAGGAAGTTATCGCCGATTTTCCACGGGAATGCTGTCCCGCCAGCAGCATTCCAGCGAAAACTGGTTTTTCGGGAATAACTCAGCGGGGAGCGGTCGGATCGGGTCGGGGTGTTCAGCAAAAAGTTGCGCAAGCTCAAGACGCATCCAACGATATGCCGGGCATAAGAATCGGACAAAAACTCAGGAAGTTATCGCCGATTTTCCACGGGAATGCTGTCCCGCCAGCAGCATTCCAGCGAAAACTGGTTTTTCGGGAATAACTCAGCGGGGAGCGGTCGGATCGGGTCGGGGTGTTCAGCAAAAAGTTGCGCAAGCTCAAGACGCATCCAACGATATGCCGGGCATAAGAATCGGACAAAAACTCAGGAAGTTATCGCCGATTTTCCACGGGAATGCTGTCCCGCCAGCAGCATTCCCGTGGAAAATCGGCGATAACTTCCTGAGTTTTTGTCCGATTCTTATGCCCGGCATATCGTTGGATGCGTCTTGAGCTTGCGCAACTTTTTGCTGAACACCCCGACCCGATCCGACCGCTCCCCGCTGAGTTATTCCCGAAAAACCAGTTTTCGCTGGAATGCTGCTGGCGGGACAGCATTCCCGTGGAAAATCGGCGATAACTTCCTGAGTTTTTGTCCGATTCTTATGTCCGGCATATCGTTGGATGCGTCTTGAGCTCGCGCAACTTTTTGCTGAACACCCCGACCCGATCCGACCGCCCCCCGCTGAGTTATTCCGGAAAAACTGGTTTTCCGGGAATAACTCAGCGGGGGGCGGTCGGATCGGGTCGGGGTGTTCAGCAAAAAGTTGCGCAAGCTCAAGACGCATCCAACGATATGCCGGACATAAGAATCGGATAAAAACTCAGGAAGTTATCGCCGATTCAAATTTGTGAAAAGTTTCAAAATTTTGAAACTTTTCAAAATTTTGAAACATTTCAAAATTTTGAAACTTTTCACAAATTTGAATCGGCGATAACTTCCTGAGTTTTTGTCCGATTCTTATGTCCGGCATATCGTTGGATGCGTCTTGAGCTCGCGCAACTTTTTGCTGAACACCCCGACCCGATCCGACCGCCCCCCGCTGAGTTATTCCGGAAAAACTGGTTTTCCGGGAATAACTCAGCGGGGGGCGGTCGGATCGGGTCGGGGTGTTCAGCAAAAAGTTGCGCGAGCTCAAGACGCATCCAACGATATGCCGGACATAAGAATCGGACAAAAACTCAGGAAGTTATCGCCGATTTTCCACGGGAATGCTGTCCCGCCAGCAGCATTCCAGTGAAAACTGGTTTTTCGGGAATAACTCAGCGGGGAGCGGTCGGATCGGGTCGGGGTGTTCAGCAAAAAGTTGCGCAAGCTCAAGACGCATCCAACGATATGCCGGGCATAAGAATCGGACAAAAACTCAGGAAGTTATCGCCGATTTTCCACGGGAATGCTGTCCCGCCAGCAGCATTCCAGCGAAAACTGGTTTTTCGGGAATAACTCAGCGGGGAGCGGTCGGATCGGGTCGGGGTGTTCAGCAAAAAGTTGCGCGAGCTCAAGACGCATCCAACGATATGCCGGGCATAAGAATCGGACAAAAACTCAGGAAGTTATCGCCGATTTTCCACGGGAATGCTGTCCCGCCAGCAGCATTCCAGCGAAAACTGGTTTTTCGGGAATAACTCAGCGGGGAGCGGTCGGATCGGGTCGGGGTGTTCAGCAAAAAGTTGCGCAAGCTCAAGACGCATCCAACGATATGCCGGGCATAAGAATCGGACAAAAACTCAGGAAGTTATCGCCGATTTTCCACGGGAATGCTGTCCCGCCAGCAGCATTCCCGTGGAAAATCGGCGATAACTTCCTGAGTTTTTGTCCGATTCTTATGCCCGGCATATCGTTGGATGCGTCTTGAGCTTGCGCAACTTTTTGCTGAACACCCCGACCCGATCCGACCGCTCCCCGCTGAGTTATTCCCGAAAAACCAGTTTTCGCTGGAATGCTGCTGGCGGGACAGCATTCCCGTGGAAAATCGGCGATAACTTCCTGAGTTTTTGTCCGATTCTTATGTCCGGCATATCGTTGGATGCGTCTTGAGCTCGCGCAACTTTTTGCTGAACACCCCGACCCGATCCGACCGCCCCCCGCTGAGTTATTCCGGAAAAACTGGTTTTCCGGGAATAACTCAGCGGGGGGCGGTCGGATCGGGTCGGGGTGTTCAGCAAAAAGTTGCGCAAGCTCAAGACGCATCCAACGATATGCCGGACATAAGAATCGGATAAAAACTCAGGAAGTTATCGCCGATTCAAATTTGTGAAAAGTTTCAAAATTTTGAAACTTTTCAAAATTTTGAAACATTTCAAAATTTTGAAACTTTTCACAAATTTGAATCGGCGATAACTTCCTGAGTTTTTGTCCGATTCTTATGTCCGGCATATCGTTGGATGCGTCTTGAGCTCGCGCAACTTTTTGCTGAACACCCCGACCCGATCCGACCGCCCCCCGCTGAGTTATTCCGGAAAAAACTGGTTTTCCGGGAATAACTCAGCGGGGAGCGGTCGGATCGGGTCGGGATGTTCAGCAAAAAGTTGCGCAAGCTCAAGACGCATCCAACGATATGCCGGGCATAAGAATCGGACAAAAACTCAGGAAGTTATCGCCGATTTTCCACGGGAATGCTGCTGGCGGGACAGCATTCCCGTGGAAAATCGGCGATAACTTCCTGAGTTTTTGTCCGATTCTTATGCCCGGCATATCGTTGGATGCGTCTTGAGCTTGCGCAACTTTTTGCTGAACACCCCGACCCGATCCGACCGCTCCCCGCTGAGTTATTCCCGAAAAACCAGTTTTCGCTGGAATGCTGCTGGCG
Source organism: Anopheles maculipalpis (assembly GCF_943734695.1). Classification (NCBI taxonomy): domain Eukaryota; kingdom Metazoa; phylum Arthropoda; class Insecta; order Diptera; family Culicidae; genus Anopheles; species Anopheles maculipalpis. The sequence goes on along the minus strand of NW_026060578.1, from coordinate 78,445 downwards.
GGACAGCATTCCCGTGGAAAATCGGCGATAACTTCCTGAGTTTTTGTCCGATTCTTATGTCCGGCATATCGTTGGATGCGTCTTGAGCTTGCGCAACTTTTTGCTGAACACCCCGACCCGATCCGACCGCCCCCCGCTGAGTTATTCCGAAAAAACTGGTTTTCCGGGAATAACTCAGCGAGGAGCGGTCGGATCGGGTCGGGGTGTTCAGCAAAAAGTTGCGCAAGCTCAAGACGCATCCAACGATATGCCGGGCATAAGAATCGGACAAAAACTCAGGAAGTTATCAGGAGTTATCCGGAAAAACTGGTTTTCCGGGAATAACTCAGCGGGGAGCGGTCGGATCGGGTCGGGGTGTTCAGCAAAAAGTTGCGCAAGCTCAAGACGCGTCCAACGATATGCCGGGCATAAGAATCGGACAAAAACTCAGGAAGTTATCGCCGATTTTCCACGGGAATGCTGCTGGCGGGACAGCATTCCCGTGGAAAATCGGCGATAACTTCCTGAGTTTTTGTCCGATTCTTATGCCCGGCATATCGTTGGATGCGTCTTGAGCTTGCGCAACTTTTTGCTGAACACCCCCACCCCATCCGACCGCTCCCCGCTGAGTTATTCCCGAAAAACCAGTTTTCGCTGGAATGCTGCTGGCGGGACAGCATTCCCGTGGAAAATCGGCGATAACTTCCTGAGTTTTTGTCCGATTCTTATGTCCGGCATATCGTTGGATGCGTCTTGAGCTCGCGCAACTTTTTGCTGAACACCCCGACCCGATCCGACCGCCCCCCGCTGAGTTATTCCGGAAAAACTGGTTTTCCGGGAATAACTCAGCGGGGGGCGGTCGGATCGGGTCGGGGTGTTCAGCAAAAAGTTGCGCAAGCTCAAGACGCATCCAACGATATGCCGGACATAAGAATCGGATAAAAACTCAGGAAGTTATCGCCGATTCAAATTTGTGAAAAGTTTCAAAATTTTGAAACTTTTCAAAATTTTGAAACATTTCAAAATTTTGAAACTTTTCACAAATTTGAATCGGCGATAACTTCCTGAGTTTTTGTCCGATTCTTATGTCCGGCATATCGTTGGATGCGTCTTGAGCTCGCGCAACTTTTTGCTGAACACCCCGACCCGATACGACCGCCCCCCGCTGAGTTATTCCGGAAAAACTGGTTTTCCGGGAATAACTCAGCGGGGAGCGGTCGGATCGGGTCGGGGTGTTTAGCAAAAAGTTGCGCGAGCTCAAGACGCATCCAACGATATGCCGGACATAAGAATCGGATAAAAACTCAGGAAGTTATCGCCGATTCAAATTTGTGAAAAGTTTCAAAATTTTGAAACTTTTCAAAATTTTGAAACATTTCAAAATTTTGAAACTTTTCACAAATTTGAATCGGCGATAACTTCCTGAGTTTTTGTCCGATTCTTATGTCCGGCATATCGTTGGATGCGTCTTGAGCTCGCGCAACTTTTTGCTGAACACCCCGACCCGATACGACCGCCCCCCGCTGAGTTATTCCGGAAAAACTGGTTTTCCGGGAATAACTCAGCGGGGAGCGGTCGGATCGGGTCGGGGTGTTTAGCAAAAAGTTGCGCGAGCTCAAGACGCATCCAACGATATGCCGGACATAAGAATCGGACAAAAACTCAGGAAGTTATCGCCGATTCAAATTTGTGAAAAGTTTCAAAATTTTGAAATGTTTCAAAATTTTGAAAAGTTTCAAAATTTTGAAACTTTTCACAAATTTGAATCGGCGATAACTTCCTGAGTTTTTATCCGATTCTTATGTCCGGCATATCGTTGGATGCGTCTTGAGCTTGCGCAACTTTTTGCTGAACACCCCGATCCGATCCGACCGCCCCCCGCTGAGTTATTCCCGGAAAACCAGTTTTTCCGGAATAACTCAGCGGGGGGCGGTCGGATCGGGTCGGGGTGTTCAGCAAAAAGTTGCGCGAGCTCAAGACGCATCCAACGATATGCCGGACATAAGAATCGGACAAAAACTCAGGAAGTTATCGCCGATTTTCCACGGGAATGCTGCTGGCGGGACAGCATTCCCGTGGAAAATCGGCGATAACTTCCTGAGTTTTTGTCCGATTCTTATGCCCGGCATATCGTTGGATGCGTCTTGAGCTTGCGCAACTTTTTGCTGAACACCCCGACCCGATCCGACCGCTCCCCGCTGAGTTATTCCCGAAAAACCAGTTTTCGCTGGAATGCTGCTGGCGGGACAGCATTCCCGTGGAAAATCGGCGATAACTTCCTGAGTTTTTGTCCGATTCTTATGTCCGGCATATCGTTGGATGCGTCTTGAGCTCGCGCAACTTTTTGCTGAACACCCCGACCCGATCCGACCGCCCCCCGCTGAGTTATTCCGGAAAAACTGGTTTTCCGGGAATAACTCAGCGGGGGGCGGTCGGATCGGGTCGGGGTGTTCAGCAAAAAGTTGCGCAAGCTCAAGACGCATCCAACGATATGCCGGACATAAGAATCGGATAAAAACTCAGGAAGTTATCGCCGATTCAAATTTGTGAAAAGTTTCAAAATTTTGAAACTTTTCAAAATTTTGAAACATTTCAAAATTTTGAAACTTTTCACAAATTTGAATCGGCGATAACTTCCTGAGTTTTTGTCCGATTCTTATGTCCGGCATATCGTTGGATGCGTCTTGAGCTCGCGCAACTTTTTGCTGAACACCCCGACCCGATCCGACCGCCCCCCGCTGAGTTATTCCGGAAAAACTGGTTTTCCGGGAATAACTCAGCGGGGGGCGGTCGGATCGGGTCGGGGTGTTCAGCAAAAAGTTGCGCAAGCTCAAGACGCATCCAACGATATGCCGGACATAAGAATCGGATAAAAACTCAGGAAGTTATCGCCGATTCAAATTTGTGAAAAGTTTCAAAATTTTGAAACTTTTCAAAATTTTGAAACATTTCAAAATTTTGAAACTTTTCACAAATTTGAATCGGCGATAACTTCCTGAGTTTTTGTCCGATTCTTATGTCCGGCATATCGTTGGATGCGTCTCGAGCTCGCGCAACTTTTTGCTGAACACCCCGACACGATCCGACCGCCCCCCGCTGAGTTATTCCGGAAAAACTGGTTTTCCGGGAATAACTCAGCGGGGGGCGGTCGGATCGGGTCGGGATGTTCAGCAAAAAGTTGCGCAAGCTCAAGACGCATCCAACGATATGCCGGGCATAAGAATCGGACAAAAACTCAGGAAGTTATCGCCGATTTTCCACGGGAATGCTGCTGGCGGGACAGCATTCCCGTGGAAAATCGGCGATAACTTCCTGAGTTTTTGTCCGATTCTTATGCCCGGCATATCGTTGGATGCGTCTTGAGCTTGCGCAACTTTTTGCTGAACACCCCGACCCGATCCGACCGCTCCCCGCTGAGTTATTCCCGAAAAACCAGTTTTCGCTGGAATGCTGCTGGCGGGACAGCATTCCCGTGGAAAATCGGCGATAACTTCCTGAGTTTTTGTCCGATTCTTATGTCCGGCATATCGTTGGATGCGTCTTGAGCTCGCGCAACTTTTTGCTGAACACCCCGACCCGATCCGACCGCCCCCCGATGAGTTATGCCGGAAAAACTGGTTTTCCGGGAATAACTCAGCGGGGAGCGGTCGGATCGGGTCGGGGTGTTCAGCAAAAAGTTGCGCAAGCTCAAGACGCATCCAACGATATGCCGGGCATAAGAATCGGATAAAAACTCAGGAAGTTATCGCCGATTCAAATTTGTGAAAAGTTTCAAAATTTTGAAACTTTTCAAAATTTTGAAACATTTCAAAATTTTGAAACTTTTCACAAATTTGAATCGGCGATAACTTCCTGAGTTTTTGTCCGATTCTTATGTCCGGCATATCGTTGGATGCGTCTTGAGCTTGCGCAACTTTTTGCTGAACACCCCGACCCGATCCGACCGCCCCCCGCTGAGTTATTCCGGAAAAACTGGTTTTCCGGGAATAACTCAGCGGGGAGCGGTCGGATCGGGTCGGGGTGTTCAGCAAAAAGTTGCGCAAGCTCAAGACGCATCCAACGATATGCCGGGCATAAGAATCGGACAAAAACTCAGGAAGTTATCGCCGATTTTCCACGGGAATGCTGCTGGCGGGACAGCATTCCCGTGGAAAATCGGCGATAACTTCCTGAGTTTTTGTCCGATTCTTATGCCCGGCATATCGTTGGATGCGTCTTGAGCTTGCGCAACTTTTTGCTGAACACCCCGACCCGATCCGACCGCTCCCCGCTGAGTTATTCCCGAAAAACCAGTTTTCGCTGGAATGCTGCTGGCGGGACAGCATTCCCGTGGAAAATCGGCGATAACTTCCTGAGTTTTTGTCCGATTCTTATGTCCGGCATATCGTTGAATGCGTCTTGAGCTTGCGCAACTTTTTGCTGAACACCCCGACCCGATCCGACCGCCCCCCGCTGAGTTATTCCGGAAAAACTGGTTTTCCGGGAATAACTCAGCGGGGAGCGGTCGGATCGGGTCGGGGTGTTCAGCAAAAAGTTGCGCAAGCTCAAGACGCATCCAACGATATGCCGGGCATAAGAATCGGACAAAAACTCAGGAAGTTATCGCCGATTTTCCACGGGAATGCTGCTGGCGGGACAGCATTCCCGTGGAAAATCGGCGATAACTTCCTGAGTTTTTGTCCGATTCTTATGCCCGGCATATCGTTGGATGCGTCTTGAGCTTGCGCAACTTTTTGCTCAACACCCCGACCCGATCCGACCGCTCCCCGCTGAGTTATTCCCGAAAAACCAGTTTTCGCTGGAATGCTGCTGGCGGGACAGCATTCCCGTGGAAAATCGGCGATAACTTCCTGAGTTTTTGTCCGATTCTTATGTCCGGCATATCGTTGGATGCGTCTTGAGCTCGCGCAACTTTTTGCTGAACACCCCGACCCGATCCGACCGCCCCCCGCTGAGTTATTCCGGAAAAACTGGTTTTCCGGGAATAACTCAGCGGGGGGCGGTCGGATCGGGTCGGGGTGTTCAGCAAAAAGTTGCGCAAGCTCAAGACGCATCCAACGATATGCCGGACATAAGAATCGGATAAAAACTCAGGAAGTTATCGCCGATTCAAATTTGTGAAAAGTTTCAAAATTTTGAAACTTTTCAAAATTTTGAAACATTTCAAAATTTTGAAACTTTTCACAAATTTGAATCGGCGATAACTTCCTGAGTTTTTGTCCGATTCTTATGTCCGGCATATCGTTGGATGCGTCTTGAGCTTGCGCAACTTTTTGCTGAACACCCCGACCCGATCCGACCGCCCCCCGCTGAGTTATTCCGGAAAAACTGGTTTTCCGGGAATAACTCAGCGGGGAGCGGTCGGATCGGGTCGGGGTGTTGAGCAAAAAGTTGCGCAAGCTCAAGACGCATCCAACGATATGCCGGGCATAAGAATCGGACAAAAACTCAGGAAGTTATCGCCGATTTTCCACGGGAATGCTGCTGGCGGGACAGCATTCCCGTGGAAAATCGGCGATAACTTCCTGAGTTTTTGTCCGATTCTTATGCCCGGCATATCGTTGGATGCGTCTTGAGCTTGCGCAACTTTTTGCTGAACACCCCGACCCGATCCGACCGCTCCCCGCTGAGTTATTCCCGAAAAACCAGTTTTCGCTGGAATGCTGCTGGCGGGACAGCATTCCCGTGGAAAATCGGCGATAACTTCCTGAGTTTTTGTCCGATTCTTATGTCCGGCATATCGTTGGATGCGTCTTGAGCTCGCGCAACTTTTTGCTGAACACCCCGACCCGATCCGACCGCCCCCCGCTGAGTTATTCCGGAAAAACTGGTTTTCCGGGAATAACTCAGCGGGGAGCGGTCGGATCGGGTCGGGGTGTTGAGCAAAAAGTTGCGCAAGCTCAAGACGCATCCAACGATATGCCGGACATAAGAATCGGATAAAAACTCAGGAAGTTATCGCCGATTCAAATTTGTGAAAAGTTTCAAAATTTTGAAACTTTTCAAAATTTTGAAACATTTCAAAATTTTGAAACTTTTCACAAATTTGAATCGGCGATAACTTCCTGAGTTTTTGTCCGATTCTTATGTCCGGCATATCGTTGGATGCGTCTTGAGCTCGCGCAACTTTTTGCTGAACACCCCGACCCGATCCGACCGCCCCCCGCTGAGTTATTCCGGAAAAACTGGTTTTCCGGGAATAACTCAGCGGGGGGCGGTCGGATCGGGTCGAGGTGTTCAGCAAAAAGTTGCGCAAGCTCAAGACGCATCCAACGATATGCCGGGCATAAGAATCGGACAAAAACTCAGGAAGTTATCGCCGATTTTCCACGGGAATGCTGCTGGCGGGACAGCATTCCCGTGGAAAATCGGCGATAACTTCCTGAGTTTTTGTCCGATTCTTATGCCCGGCATATCGTTGGATGCGTCTTGAGCTTGCGCAACTTTTTGCTGAACACCCCGACCCGATCCGACCGCTCCCCGCTGAGTTATTCCCGAAAAACCAGTTTTCGCTGGAATGCTGCTGGCGGGACAGCATTCCCGTGGAAAATCGGCGATAACTTCCTGAGTTTTTGTCCGATTCTTATGTCCGGCATATCGTTGGATGCGTCTTGAGCTCGCGCAACTTTTTGCCGAACACCCCGACCCGATCCGACCGCCCCCCGCTGAGTTATTCCGGAAAAACTGGTTTTCCGGGAATAACTCAGCGGGGGGCGGTCGGATCGGGTTGGGGTGTTCAGCAAAAAGTTGCGCAAGCTCAAGACGCATCCAACGATATGCCGGGCATAAGAGTCGGATAAAAACTCAGGAAGTTATCGCCGATTCAAATTTGTGAAAAGTTTCAAAATTTTGAAACTTTTCAAAATTTTGAAACATTTCAAAATTTTGAAACTTTTCACAAATTTGAATCGGCGATAACTTCCTGAGTTTTTGTCCGATTCTTATGTCCGGCATATCGTTGGATGCGTCTTGAGCTCGCGCAACTTTTTGCTGAACACCCCGACCCGATCCGACCGCCCCCCGCTGAGTTATTCCGGAAAAACTGGTTTTCCGGGAATAACTCAGCGGGGGGCGGTCGGATCGGGTCGGGGTGTTCAGCAAAAAGTTGCGCAAGCTCAAGACGCATCCAACGATATGCCGGACATAAGAATCGGATAAAAACTCAGGAAGTTATCGCCGATTCAAATTTGTGAAAAGTTTCAAAATTTTGAAACTTTTCAAAATTTTGAAACATTTCAAAATTTTGAAACTTTTCACAAATTTGAATCGGCGATAACTTCCTGAGTTTTTGTCCGATTCTTATGTCCGGCATATCGTTGGATGCGTCTTGAGCTCGCGCAACTTTTTGCTGAACACCCCGACCCGATCCGACCGCCCCCCGCTGAGTTATTCCGGAAAAACTGGTTTTCCGGGAATAACTCAGCGGGGAGCGGTCGGATCGGGTCGGGGTGTTCAGCAAAAAGTTGCGCAAGCTCAAGACGCATCCAACGATATGCCGGGCATAAGAATCGGACAAAAACTCAGGAAGATAACGCCGATTTTCCACGGGAATGCTGCTGGCGGGACAGCATTCCCGTGGAAAATCGGCGATAACTTCCTGAGTTTTTGTCCGATTCTTATGCCCGGCATATCGTTGGATGCGTCTTGAGCTTGCGCAACTATTTGCTGAACACCCCGACCCGATCCGACCGCTCCCCGCTGAGTTATTCCCGAAAAACCAGTTTTCGCTGGAATGCTGCTGGCGGGACAGCATTCCCGTGGAAAATCGGCGATAACTTCCTGAGTTTTTGTCCGATTCTTATGTCCGGCATATCGTTGGATGCGTCTTGAGCTTGCGCAACTTTTTGCTGAACACCCCGACCCGATCCGACCGCCCCCCGCTGAGTTATTCCGGAAAAACTGGTTTTCCGGGAATAACTCAGCGGGGAGCGGTCGGATCGGTTCAGGGTATTCAGCAAAAAGTTGCGCAAGCTCAAGACGCATCCAACGATATGCCGGACATAAGAATCGGACAAAAACTCAGGAAGTTATCGCCGATTTTCCACGGGAATGCTGTCCCGCCAGCAGCATTCCCGTGGAAAATCGGCGATAACTTCCTGAGTTTTTGTCCGATTCTTATGCCCGGCATATCGTTGGATGCGTCTTGAGCTTGCGCAACTTTTTGCTGAACACCCCGACCCGATCCGACCGCTCCCCGCTGAGTTATTCCCGGAAAACCAGTTTTTCCGGAATAACTCAGCGGGGGGCGGTCGGATCGGGTCGGGGTGTTCAGCAAAAAGTTGCGCGAGCTCAAGACGCATCCAACGATATGCCGGACATAAGAATCGGACAAAAACTCAGGAAGTTATCGCCGATTCAAATTTGTGAAAAGTTTCAAAATTTTGAAATGTTTCAAAATTTTGAAAAGTTTCAAAATTTTGAAACTTTTCACAAATTTGAATCGGCGATAACTTCCTGAGTTTTTATCCGATTCTTATGTCCGGCATATCGTTGGATGCGTCTTGAGCTTGCGCAACTTTTTGCTGAACACCCCGACCCGATCCGACCGCCCCCCGCTGAGTTATTCCCGGAAAAACTGGTTTTCCGGGAATAACTCAGCGAGGAGCGGTCGGATCGGGTCGGGGTGTTCAGCAAAAAGTTGCGCAAGCTCAAGACGCATCCAACGATATGCCGGGCATAAGAATCGGACAAAAACTCAGGAAGTTATCGCCGATTCAAATTTGTGAAAAGTTTCAAAATTTTGAAACTTTTCAAAATTTTGAAACATTTCAAAATTTTGAAACTTTTCACAAATTTGAATCGGCGATAACTTCCTGAGTTTTTGTCCGATTCTTATGTCCGGCATATCGTTGGATGCGTCTTGAGCTTGCGCAACTTTTTGCTGAACACCCCGACCCGATCCGACCGCCCCCCGCTGAGTTATTCCGGAAAAACTGGTTTTCCGGGAATAACTCAGCGGGGAGCGGTCGGATCGGGTCGGGATGTTCAGCAAAAAGTTGCGCAAGCTCAAGACGCATCCAACGATATGCCGGGCATAAGAATCGGACAAAAACTCAGGAAGTTATCGCCGATTTTCCACGGGAATGCTGCTGGCGGGACAGCATTCCCGTGGAAAATCGGCGATAACTTCCTGAGTTTTTGTCCGATTCTTATGTCCGGCATATCGTTGGATGCGTCTTGAGCTTGCGCAACTTTTTGCTGAACACCCCGACCCGATCCGACCGCCCCCCGCTGAGTTATTCCGGAAAAACTGGTTTTCCGGGAATAACTCAGCGAGGAGCGGTCGGATCGGGTCGGGGTGTTCAGCAAAAAGTTGCGCAAGCTCAAGACGCATCCAACGATATGCCGGGCATAAGAATCGGACAAAAACTCAGGAAGTTATCGCCGATTTTCCACGGGAATGCTGCTGGCGGGACAGCATTCCCGTGGAAAATCGGCGATAACTTCCTGAGTTTTTGTCCGATTCTTATGCCCGGCATATCGTTGGATGCGTCTTGAGCTTGCGCAACTTTTTGCTGAACACCCCGACCCGATCCGACCGCTTCCCAATGAGTTATTCCCGAAAAACCAGTTTTCGCTGGAATGCTGCTGGCGGGACAGCATTCCCGTGGAAAACCGGCGATAACTTCCTGAGTTTTTGTCCGATTCTTATGTCCGGCATATCGTTGGATGCGTCTTGAGCTCGCGCAACTTTTTGCTGAACACCCCGACCCGATCCGACCGCCCCCCGCTGAGTTATTCCGGAAAAACTGGTTTTCCGGGAATAACTCAGCGGGGGGCGGTCGGATCGGGTCGGGGTGTTCAGCAAAAAGTTGCGCAAGCTCAAGACGCATCCAACGATATGCCGGACATAAGAATCGGATAAAAACTCAGGAAGTTATCGCCGATTCAAATTTGTGAAAAGTTTCAAAATTTTGAAACTTTTCAAAATTTTGAAACATTTCAAAATTTTGAAACTTTTCACAAATTTGAATCGGCGATAACTTCCTGAGTTTTTGTCCGATTCTTATGTCCGGCATATCGTTGGATGCGTCTTGAGCTCGCGCAACTTTTTGCTGAACACCCCGACCCGATCCGACCGCCCCCCGCTGAGTTATTCCGGAAAAACTGGTTTTCCGGGAATAACTCAGCGGGGAGCGGTCGGATCGGGTCGGGGTGTTCAGCAAAAAGTTGCGCAAGCTCAAGACGCATCCAACGATATGCCGGGCATAAGAATCGGACAAAAACTCAGGAAGTTATCGCCGATTTTCCACGGGAATGCTGCTGGCGGGACAGCATTCCCGTGGAAAATCGGCGATAACTTCCTGAGTTTTTGTCCGATTCTTATGCCCGGCATATCGTTGGATGCGTCTTGAGCTTGCGCAACTTTTTGCTGAACACCCCGACCCGATCCGACCGCTCCCCGCTGAGTTATTCCCGAAAAACCAGTTTTCGCTGGAATGCTGCTGGCGGGACAGCATTCCCGTGGAAAATCGGCGATAACTTCCTGAGTTTTTGTCCGATTCTTATGTCCGGCATATCGTTGGATGCGTCTTGAGCTTGCGCAACTTTTTGCTGAACACCCCGACCCGATATGACCGCCCCCCGCTGAGTTATTCCGGAAAAACTGGTTTTCCGGGAATAACTCAGCGGGGAGCGGTCGGATCGGGTCGGGGTGTTCAGCAAAAAGTTGCGCAAGCTCAAGACGCATCCAACGATATGCCGGGCATAAGAATCGGACAAAAACTCAGGAAGTTATCGCCGATTTTCCACGGGAATGCTGCTGGCGGGACAGCATTCCCGTGGAAAATCGGCGATAACTTCCTGAGTTTTTGTCCGATTCTTATGCCCGGCATATCGTTGGATGCGTCTTGAGCTTGCGCAACTTTTTGCTGAACACCCCGACCCGATCCGACCGCTCCCCGCTGAGTTATTCCCGAAAAACCAGTTTTCGCTGGAATGCTGCTGGCGGGACAGCATTCCCGTGGAAAATCGGCGATAACTTCCTGAGTTTTTGTCCGATTCTTATGTCCGGCATATCGTTGGATGCGTCTTGAGCTCGCGCAACTTTTTGCTGAACACCCCGACCCGATCCGACCGCCCCCCGCTGAGTTATTCCGGAAAAACTGGTTTTCCGGGAATAACTCAGCGGGGGGCGGTCGGATCGGGTCGGGGTGTTCAGCAAAAAGTTGCGCAAGCTCAAGACGCATCCAACGATATGCCGGACATAAGAATCGGATAAAAACTCAGGAAGTTATCGCCGATTCAAATTTGTGAAAAGTTTCAAAATTTTGAAACTTTTCAAAATTTTGAAACATTTCAAAATTTTGAAACTTTTCACAAATTTGAATCGGCGATAACTTCCTGAGTTTTTGTCCGATTCTTATGTCCGGCATATCGTTGGATGCGTCTTGAGCTCGCGCAACTTTTTGCTGAACACCCCGACCCGATCCGACCGCCCCCCGCTGAGTTATTCCGGAAAAACTGGTTTTCCGGGAATAACTCAGCGGGGAGCGGTCGGATCGGGTCGGGGTGTTCAGCAAAAAGTTGCGCAAGCTCAAGACGCATCCAACGATATGCCGGGCATAAGAATCGGACAAAAACTCAGGAAGATAACGCCGATTTTCCACGGGAATGCTGCTGGCGGGACAGCATTCCCGTGGAAAATCGGCGATAACTTCCTGAGTTTTTGTCCGATTCTTATGCCCGGCATATCGTTGGATGCGTCTTGAGCTTGCGCAACTTTTTGCTGAACACCCCGACCCGATCCGACCGCTCCCCGCTGAGTTATTCCCGAAAAACCAGTTTTCGCTGGAATGCTGCTGGCGGGACAGCATTCCCGTGGAAAATCGGCGATAACTTCCTGAGTTTTTGTCCGATTCTTATGTCCGGCATATCGTTGGATGCGTCTTGAGCTTGCGCAACTTTTTGCTGAACACCCCGACCCGATCCGACCGCCCCCCGCTGAGTTATTCCGGAAAAACTGGTTTTCCGGGAATAACTCAGCGGGGAGCGGTCGGATCGGTTCAGGGTATTCAGCAAAAAGTTGCGCAAGCTCAAGACGCATCCAACGATATGCCGGACATAAGAATCGGACAAAAACTCAGGAAGTTATCGCCGATTTTCCACGGGAATGCTGTCCCGCCAGCAGCATTCCCGTGGAAAATCGGCGATAACTTCCTGAGTTTTTGTCCGATTCTTATGCCCGGCATATCGTTGGATGCGTCTTGAGCTTGCGCAACTTTTTGCTGAACACCCCGACCCGATCCGACCGCTCCCCGCTGAGTTATTCCCGGAAAACCAGTTTTTCCGGAATAACTCAGCGGGGGGCGGTCGGATCGGGTCGGGGTGTTCAGCAAAAAGTTGCGCGAGCTCAAGACGCATCCAACGATATGCCGGACATAAGAATCGGACAAAAACTCAGGAAGTTATCGCCGATTCAAATTTGTGAAAAGTTTCAAAATTTTGAAATGTTTCAAAATTTTGAAAAGTTTCAAAATTTTGAAACTTTTCACAAATTTGAATCGGCGATAACTTCCTGAGTTTTTATCCGATTCTTATGTCCGGCATATCGTTGGATGCGTCTTGAGCTTGCGCAACTTTTTGCTGAACACCCCGACCCGATCCGACCGCTCCCCGCTGAGTTATTCCCGGAAAAACTGGTTTTCCGGGAATAACTCAGCGAGGAGCGGTCGGATCGGGTCGGGGTGTTCAGCAAAAAGTTGCGCAAGCTCAAGACGCATCCAACGATATGCCGGGCATAAGAATCGGACAAAAACTCAGGAAGTTATCGCCGATTTTCCACGGGAATGCTGCTGGCGGGACAGCATTCCCGTGGAAAATCGGCGATAACTTCCTGAGTTTTTGTCCGATTCTTATGCCCGGCATATCGTTGGATGCGTCTTGAGCTTGCGCAACTTTTTGCTGAACACCCCGACCCGATCCGACCGCTCCCCGCTGAGTTATTCCCGAAAAACCAGTTTTCGCTGGAATGCTGCTGGCGGGACAGCATTCCCGTGGAAAATCGGCGATAACTTCCTGAGTTTTTGTCCGATTCTTATGTCCGGCATATCGTTGGATGCGTCTTGAGCTCGCGCAACTTTTTGCTGAACACCCCGACCCGATCCGACCGCCCCCCGCTGAGTTATTCCGGAAAAACTGGTTTTCCGGGAATAACTCAGCGGGGGGCGGTCGGATCGGGTCGGGGTGTTCAGCAAAAAGTTGCGCAAGCTCAAGACGCATCCAACGATATGCCGGGCATAAGAATCGGATAAAAACTCAGGAAGTTATCGCCGATTCAAATTTGTGAAAAGTTTCAAAATTTTGAAACTTTTCAAAATTTTGAAACATTTCAAAATTTTGAAACTTTTCACAAATTTGAATCGGCGATAACTTCCTGAGTTTTTGTCCGATTCTTATGTCCGGCATATCGTTGGATGCGTCTTGAGCTTGCGCAACTTTTTGCTGAACACCCCGACCCGATCCGACCGCCCCCCGCTGAGTTATTCCGGAAAAACTGGTTTTCCGGGAATAACTCAGCGGGGAGCGGTCGGATCGGGTCGGGATGTTCAGCAAAAAGTTGCGCAAGCTCAAGACGCATCCAACGATATGCCGGGCATAAGAATCGGACAAAAACTCAGGAAGTTATCGCCGATTTTCCACGGGAATGCTGCTGGCGGGACAGCATTCCCGTGGAAAATCGGCGATAACTTCCTGAGTTTTTGTCCGATTCTTATGTCCGGCATATCGTTGGATGCGTCTTGAGCTTGCGCAACTTTTTGCTGAACACCCCGACCCGATCCGACCGCCCCCCGCTGAGTTATTCCGGAAAAACTGGTTTTCCGGGAATAACTCAGCGAGGAGCGGTCGGATCGGGTCGGGGTGTTCAGCAAAAAGTTGCGCAAGCTCAAGACGCATCCAACGATATGCCGGGCATAAGAATCGGACAAAAACTCAGGAAGTTATCGCCGATTTTCCACGGGAATGCTGCTGGCGGGACAGCATTCCCGTGGAAAATCGGCGATAACTTCCTGAGTTTTTGTCCGATTCTTATGCCCGGCATATCGTTGGATGCGTCTTGAGCTTGCGCAACTTTTTGCTGAACACCCCGACCCGATCCGACCGCTTCCCAATGAGTTATTCCCGAAAAACCAGTTTTCGCTGGAATGCTGCTGGCGGGACAGCATTCCCGTGGAAAACCGGCGATAACTTCCTGAGTTTTTGTCCGATTCTTATGTCCGGCATATCGTTGGATGCGTCTTGAGCTCGCGCAACTTTTTGCTGAACACCCCGACCCGATCCGACCGCCCCCCGCTGAGTTATTCCGGAAAAACTGGTTTTCCGGGAATAACTCAGCGGGGGGCGGTCGGATCGGGTCGGGGTGTTCAGCAAAAAGTTGCGCAAGCTCAAGACGCATCCAACGATATGCCGGACATAAGAATCGGATAAAAACTCAGGAAGTTATCGCCGATTCAAATTTGTGAAAAGTTTCAAAATTTTGAAACTTTTCAAAATTTTGAAACATTTCAAAATTTTGAAACTTTTCACAAATTTGAATCGGCGATAACTTCCTGAGTTTTTGTCCGATTCTTATGTCCGGCATATCGTTGGATGCGTCTTGAGCTCGCGCAACTTTTTGCTGAACACCCCGACCCGATCCGACCGCCCCCCGCTGAGTTATTCCGGAAAAACTGGTTTTCCGGGAATAACTCAGCGGGGAGCGGTCGGATCGGGTCGGGGTGTTCAGCAAAAAGTTGCGCAAGCTCAAGACGCATCCAACGATATGCCGGGCATAAGAATCGGACAAAAACTCAGGAAGTTATCGCCGATTTTCCACGGGAATGCTGCTGGCGGGACAGCATTCCCGTGGAAAATCGGCGATAACTTCCTGAGTTTTTGTCCGATTCTTATGCCCGGCATATCGTTGGATGCGTCTTGAGCTTGCGCAACTTTTTGCTGAACACCCCGACCCGATCCGACCGCTCCCCGCTGAGTTATTCCCGAAAAACCAGTTTTCGCTGGAATGCTGCTGGCGGGACAGCATTCCCGTGGAAAATCGGCGATAACTTCCTGAGTTTTTGTCCGATTCTTATGTCCGGCATATCGTTGGATGCGTCTTGAGCTTGCGCAACTTTTTGCTGAACACCCCGACCCGATATGACCGCCCCCCGCTGAGTTATTCCGGAAAAACTGGTTTTCCGGGAATAACTCAGCGGGGAGCGGTCGGATCGGGTCGGGGTGTTCAGCAAAAAGTTGCGCAAGCTCAAGACGCATCCAACGATATGCCGGGCATAAGAATCGGACAAAAACTCAGGAAGTTATCGCCGATTTTCCACGGGAATGCTGCTGGCGGGACAGCATTCCCGTGGAAAATCGGCGATAACTTCCTGAGTTTTTGTCCGATTCTTATGCCCGGCATATCGTTGGATGCGTCTTGAGCTTGCGCAACTTTTTGCTGAACACCCCGACCCGATCCGACCGCTCCCCGCTGAGTTATTCCCGAAAAACCAGTTTTCGCTGGAATGCTGCTGGCGGGACAGCATTCCCGTGGAAAATCGGCGATAACTTCCTGAGTTTTTGTCCGATTCTTATGTCCGGCATATCGTTGGATGCGTCTTGAGCTCGCGCAACTTTTTGCTGAACACCCCGACCCAATCCGACCGCCCCCCGCTGAGTTATTCCGGAAAAACTGGTTTTCCGGGAATAACTCAGCGGGGAGCGGTCGGATCGGGTCGGGGTGTTCAGCAAAAAGTTGCGCAAGCTCAAGACGCATCCAACGATATGCCAGGCATAAGAATCGGACAAAAACTCAGGAAGTTATCGCCGATTTTCCACGGGAATGCTGCTGGCGGGACAGCATTCCCGTGGAAAATCGGCGATAACTTCCTGAGTTTTTGTCCGATTCTTATGCCCGGCATATCGTTGGATGCGTCTTGAGCTTGCGCAACTTTTTGCTGAACACCCCGACCCGATCCGACCGCTCCCCGCTGAGTTATTCCCGAAAAACCAGTTTTCGCTGGAATGCTGCTGGCGGGACAGCATTCCCGTGGAAAATCGGCGATAACTTCCTGAGTTTTTGTCCGATTCTTATGTCCGGCATATCGTTGGATGCGTCTTGAGCTCGCGCAACTTTTTGCTGAACACCCCGACCCGATCCGACCGCCCCCCGCTGAGTTATTCCGGAAAAACTGGTTTTCCGGGAATAACTCAGCGGGGGGCGGTCGGATCGGGTCGGGGTGTTCAGCAAAAAGTTGCGCAAGCTCAAGACGCATCCAACGATATGCCGGACATAAGAATCGGATAAAAACTCAGGAAGTTATGGCCGATTCAAATTTGTGAAAAGTTTCAAAATTTTGAAACTTTTCAAAATTTTGAAACATTTCAAAATTTTGAAACTTTTCACAAATTTGAATCGGCGATAACTTCCTGAGTTTTTGTCCGATTCTTATGTCCGGCATATCGTTGGATGCGTCTTGAGCTCGCGCAACTTTTTGCTGAACACCCCGACCCGATCCGACCGCCCCCCGCTGAGTTATTCCGGAAAAACTGGTTTTCCGGGAATAACTCAGCGGGGAGCGGTCGGATCGGGTCGGGGTGTTCAGCAAAAAGTTGCGCAAGCTCAAGACGCATCCAACGATATGCCGGGCATAAGAATCGGACAAAAACTCAGGAAGTTATCGCCGATTTTCCACGGGAATGCTGCTGGCGGGACAGCATTCCCGTGGAAAATCGGCGATAACTTCCTGAGTTTTTGTCCGATTCTTATGCCCGGCATATCGTTGGATGCGTCTTGAGCTTGCGCAACTTTTTGCTGAACACCCCGACCCGATCCGACCGCTCCCCGCTGAGTTATTCCCGGAAAACCAGTTTTCGCTGGAATGCTGCTGGCGGGACAGCATTCCCGTGGAAAATCGGCGATAACTTCCTGAGTTTTTGTCCGATTCTTATGTCCGGCTTATCGTTGGATGCGTCTTGAGCTCGCGCAACTTGCTGCTGGCGGGACAGCATTCCCGTGGAAAATCGGCGATAACTTCCTGAGTTTTTGTCCGATTCTTATGCCCGGCATATCGTTGGATGCGTCTTGAGCTTGCGCAACTTTTTGCTGAACACCCCGACCCGATCCGACCGCTCCCCGCTGAGTTATTCCCGAAAAACCAGTTTTCGCTGGAATGCTGCTGGCGGGACAGCATTCCCGTGGAAAATCGGCGATAACTTCCTGAGTTTTTGTCCGATTCTTATGTCCGGCATATCGTTGGATGCGTCTTGAGCTCGCGCAACTTTTTGCTGAACACCCCGACCCGATCCGACCGCCCCCCGCTGAGTTATTCCGGAAAAACTGGTTTTCCGGGAATAACTCAGCGGGGGGCGGTCGGATCGGGTCGGGGTGTTCAGCAAAAAGTTGCGCAAGCTCAAGACGCATCCAACGATATGCCGGGCATAAGAATCGGATAAAAACTCAGGAAGTTATCGCCGATTCAAATTTGTGAAAAGTTTCAAAATTTTGAAACTTTTCACAAATTTGAATCGGCGATAACTTCCTGAGTTTTTGTCCGATTCTTATGTCCGGCATATCGTTGGATGCGTCTTGAGCTTGCGCAACTTTTTGCTGAACACCCCGACCCGATCCGACCGCCCCCCGCTGAGTTATTCCGGAAAAACTGGTTTTCCGGGAATAACTCAGCGGGGAGCGGTCGGATCGGGTCAAGATGTTCAGCAAAAAGTTGCGCAAGCTCAAGACGCATCCAACGATATGCCGGGCATAAGAATCGGACAAAAACTCAGGAAGTTATCGCCGATTTTCCACGGGAATGCTGCTGGCGGGACAGCATTCCCGTGGAAAATCGGCGATAACTTCCTGAGTTTTTGTCCGATTCTTATGTCCGGCATATCGTTGGATGCGTCTTGAGCTTGCGCAACTTTTTGCTGAACACCCCGACCCGATTCGACCGCCCCCCGCTGAGTTATTCCGGAAAAACTGGTTTTCCGGGAATAACTCAGCGAGGAGCGGTCGGATCGGGTCGGGGTGTTCAGCAAAAAGTTGCGCAAGCTCAAGACGCATCCAACGATATGCCGGGCATAAGAATCGGACAAAAACTCAGGAAGTTATCGCCGATTTTCCACGGGAATGCTGCTGGCGGGACAGCATTCCCGTGGAAAATCGGCGATAACTTCCTGAGTTTTTGTCCGATTCTTATGCCCGGCATATCGTTGGATGCGTCTTGAGCTTGCGCAACTTTTTGCTGAACACCCCGACCCGATCCGACCGCTTCCCAATGAGTTATTCCCGAAAAACCAGTTTTCGCTGGAATGCTGCTGGCGGGACAGCATTCCCGTGGAAAACCGGCGATAACTTCCTGAGTTTTTGTCCGATTCTTATGTCCGGCATATCGTTGGATGCGTCTTGAGCTCGCGCAACTTTTTGCTGAACACCCCGACCCGATCCGACCGCCCCCCGCTGAGTTATTCCGGAAAAACTGGTTTTCCGGGAATAACTCAGCGGGGGGCGGTCGGATCGGGTCGGGGTGTTCAGCAAAAAGTTGCGCAAGCTCAAGACGCATCCAACGATATGCCGGACATAAGAATCGGATAAAAACTCAGGAAGTTATCGCCGATTCAAATTTGTGAAAAGTTTCAAAATTTTGAAACTTTTCAAAATTTTGAAACATTTCAAAATTTTGAAACTTTTCACAAATTTGAATCGGCGATAACTTCCTGAGTTTTTGTCCGATTCTTATGCCCGGCATATCGTTGGATGCGTCTTGAGCTTGCGCAACTTTTTGCTGAACACCCCGACCCGATCCGACCGCTCCCCGCTGAGTTATTCCCGAAAAACCAGTTTTCGCTGGAATGCTGCTGGCGGGACAGCATTCCCGTGGAAAATCGGCGATAACTTCCTGAGTTTTTGTCCGATTCTTATGTCCGGCATATCGTTGGATGCGTCTTGAGCTTGCGCAACTTTTTGCTGAACACCCCGACCCGATATGACCGCCCCCCGCTGAGTTATTCCGGAAAAACTGGTTTTCCGGGAATAACTCAGCGGGGAGCGGTCGGATCGGGTCGGGGTGTTCAGCAAAAAGTTGCGCAAGCTCAAGACGCATCCAACGATATGCCGGGCATAAGAATCGGACAAAAACTCAGGAAGTTATCGCCGATTTTCCACGGGAATGCTGCTGGCGGGACAGCATTCCCGTGGAAAATCGGCGATAACTTCCTGAGTTTTTGTCCGATTCTTATGCCCGGCATATCGTTGGATGCGTCTTGAGCTTGCGCAACTTTTTGCTGAACACCCCGACCCGATCCGACCGCTCCCCGCTGAGTTATTCCCGAAAAACCAGTTTTCGCTGGAATGCTGCTGGCGGGACAGCATTCCCGTGGAAAATCGGCGATAACTTCCTGAGTTTTTGTCCGATTCTTATGTCCGGCATATCGTTGGATGCGTCTTGAGCTCGCGCAACTTTTTGCTGAACACCCCGACCCAATCCGACCGCCCCCCGCTGAGTTATTCCGGAAAAACTGGTTTTCCGGGAATAACTCAGCGGGGAGCGGTCGGATCGGGTCGGGGTGTTCAGCAAAAAGTTGCGCAAGCTCAAGACGCATCCAACGATATGCCAGGCATAAGAATCGGACAAAAACTCAGGAAGTTATCGCCGATTTTCCACGGGAATGCTGCTGGCGGGACAGCATTCCCGTGGAAAATCGGCGATAACTTCCTGAGTTTTTGTCCGATTCTTATGCCCGGCATATCGTTGGATGCGTCTTGAGCTTGCGCAACTTTTTGCTGAACACCCCGACCCGATCCGACCGCTCCCCGCTGAGTTATTCCCGAAAAACCAGTTTTCGCTGGAATGCTGCTGGCGGGACAGCATTCCCGTGGAAAATCGGCGATAACTTCCTGAGTTTTTGTCCGATTCTTATGTCCGGCATATCGTTGGATGCGTCTTGAGCTCGCGCAACTTTTTGCTGAACACCCCGACCCGATCCGACCGCCCCCCGCTGAGTTATTCCGGAAAAACTGGTTTTCCGGGAATAACTCAGCGGGGGGCGGTCGGATCGGGTCGGGGTGTTCAGCAAAAAGTTGCGCAAGCTCAAGACGCATCCAACGATATGCCGGGCATAAGAATCGGATAAAAACTCAGGAAGTTATCGCCGATTCAAATTTGTGAAAAGTTTCAAAATTTTGAAACTTTTCAAAATTTTGAAACATTTCAAAATTTTGAAACTTTTCACAAATTTGAATCGGCGATAACTTCCTGAGTTTTTGTCCGATTCTTATGTCCGGCATATCGTTGGATGCGTCTTGAGCTTGCGCAACTTTTTGCTGAACACCCCGACCCGATCCGACCGCCCCCCGCTGAGTTATTCCGGAAAAACTGGTTTTCCGGGAATAACTCAGCGGGGAGCGGTCGGATCGGGTCGGGATGTTCAGCAAAAAGTTGCGCAAGCTCAAGACGCATCCAACGATATGCCGGGCATAAGAATCGGACAAAAACTCAGGAAGTTATCGCCGATTTTCCACGGGAATGCTGCTGGCGGGACAGCATTCCCGTGGAAAATCGGCGATAACTTCCTGAGTTTTTGTCCGATTCTTATGTCCGGCATATCGTTGGATGCGTCTTGAGCTTGCGCAACTTTTTGCTGAACACCCCGACCCGATCCGACCGCCCCCCGCTGAGTTATTCCGGAAAAACTGGTTTTCCGGGAATAACTCAGCGAGGAGCGGTCGGATCGGGTCGGGGTGTTCAGCAAAAAGTTGCGCAAGCTCAAGACGCATCCAACGATATGCCGGGCATAAGAATCGGACAAAAACTCAGGAAGTTATCGCCGATTTTCCACGGGAATGCTGCTGGCGGGACAGCATTCCCGTGGAAAATCGGCGATAACTTCCTGAGTTTTTGTCCGATTCTTATGCCCGGCATATCGTTGGATGCGTCTTGAGCTTGCGCAACTTTTTGCTGAACACCCCGACCCGATCCGACCGCTTCCCAATGAGTTATTCCCGAAAAACCAGTTTTCGCTGGAATGCTGCTGGCGGGACAGCATTCCCGTGGAAAACCGGCGATAACTTCCTGAGTTTTTGTCCGATTCTTATGTCCGGCATATCGTTGGATGCGTCTTGAGCTCGCGCAACTTTTTGCTGAACACCCCGACCCGATCCGACCGCCCCCCGCTGAGTTATTCCGGAAAAACTGGTTTTCCGGGAATAACTCAGCGGGGGGCGGTCGGATCGGGTCGGGGTGTTCAGCAAAAAGTTGCGCAAGCTCAAGACGCATCCAACGATATGCCGGACATAAGAATCGGATAAAAACTCAGGAAGTTATCGCCGATTCAAATTTGTGAAAAGTTTCAAAATTTTGAAACTTTTCAAAATTTTGAAACATTTCAAAATTTTGAAACTTTTCACAAATTTGAA
This sequence comes from Anopheles maculipalpis, assembly GCF_943734695.1. Taxonomy (NCBI): domain Eukaryota; kingdom Metazoa; phylum Arthropoda; class Insecta; order Diptera; family Culicidae; genus Anopheles; species Anopheles maculipalpis. Next base: position 57,078 of record NW_026060578.1, on the reverse strand, counting down.
TCGGCGATAACTTCCTGAGTTTTTGTCCGATTCTTATGTCCGGCATATCGTTGGATGCGTCTTGAGCTCGCGCAACTTTTTGCTGAACACCCCGACCCGATCCGACCGCCCCCCGCTGAGTTATTCCGGAAAAACTGGTTTTCCGGGAATAACTCAGCGGGGAGCGGTCGGATCGGGTCGGGGTGTTCAGCAAAAAGTTGCGCAAGCTCAAGACGCATCCAACGATATGCCGGGCATAAGAATCGGACAAAAACTCAGGAAGTTATCGCCGATTTTCCACGGGAATGCTGCTGGCGGGACAGCATTCCCGTGGAAAATCGGCGATAACTTCCTGAGTTTTTGTCCGATTCTTATGCCCGGCATATCGTTGGATGCGTCTTGAGCTTGCGCAACTTTTTGCTGAACACCCCGACCCGATCCGACCGCTCCCCGCTGAGTTATTCCCGAAAAACCAGTTTTCGCTGGAATGCTGCTGGCGGGACAGCATTCCCGTGGAAAATCGGCGATAACTTCCTGAGTTTTTGTCCGATTCTTATGTCCGGCATATCGTTGGATGCGTCTTGAGCTTGCGCAACTTTTTGCTGAACACCCCGACCCGATATGACCGCCCCCCGCTGAGTTATTCCGGAAAAACTGGTTTTCCGGGAATAACTCAGCGGGGAGCGGTCGGATCGGGTCGGGGTGTTCAGCAAAAAGTTGCGCAAGCTCAAGACGCATCCAACGATATGCCGGGCATAAGAATCGGACAAAAACTCAGGAAGTTATCGCCGATTTTCCACGGGAATGCTGCTGGCGGGACAGCATTCCCGTGGAAAATCGGCGATAACTTCCTGAGTTTTTGTCCGATTCTTATGCCCGGCATATCGTTGGATGCGTCTTGAGCTTGCGCAACTTTTTGCTGAACACCCCGACCCGATCCGACCGCTCCCCGCTGAGTTATTCCCGAAAAACCAGTTTTCGCTGGAATGCTGCTGGCGGGACAGCATTCCCGTGGAAAATCGGCGATAACTTCCTGAGTTTTTGTCCGATTCTTATGTCCGGCATATCGTTGGATGCGTCTTGAGCTCGCGCAACTTTTTGCTGAACACCCCGACCCAATCCGACCGCCCCCCGCTGAGTTATTCCGGAAAAACTGGTTTTCCGGGAATAACTCAGCGGGGAGCGGTCGGATCGGGTCGGGGTGTTCAGCAAAAAGTTGCGCAAGCTCAAGACGCATCCAACGATATGCCAGGCATAAGAATCGGACAAAAACTCAGGAAGTTATCGCCGATTTTCCACGGGAATGCTGCTGGCGGGACAGCATTCCCGTGGAAAATCGGCGATAACTTCCTGAGTTTTTGTCCGATTCTTATGCCCGGCATATCGTTGGATGCGTCTTGAGCTTGCGCAACTTTTTGCTGAACACCCCGACCCGATCCGACCGCTCCCCGCTGAGTTATTCCCGAAAAACCAGTTTTCGCTGGAATGCTGCTGGCGGGACAGCATTCCCGTGGAAAATCGGCGATAACTTCCTGAGTTTTTGTCCGATTCTTATGTCCGGCATATCGTTGGATGCGTCTTGAGCTCGCGCAACTTTTTGCTGAACACCCCGACCCGATCCGACCGCCCCCCGCTGAGTTATTCCGGAAAAACTGGTTTTCCGGGAATAACTCAGCGGGGGGCGGTCGGATCGGGTCGGGGTGTTCAGCAAAAAGTTGCGCAAGCTCAAGACGCATCCAACGATATGCCGGACATAAGAATCGGATAAAAACTCAGGAAGTTATGGCCGATTCAAATTTGTGAAAAGTTTCAAAATTTTGAAACTTTTCAAAATTTTGAAACATTTCAAAATTTTGAAACTTTTCACAAATTTGAATCGGCGATAACTTCCTGAGTTTTTGTCCGATTCTTATGTCCGGCATATCGTTGGATGCGTCTTGAGCTCGCGCAACTTTTTGCTGAACACCCCGACCCGATCCGACCGCCCCCCGCTGAGTTATTCCGGAAAAACTGGTTTTCCGGGAATAACTCAGCGGGGAGCGGTCGGATCGGGTCGGGGTGTTCAGCAAAAAGTTGCGCAAGCTCAAGACGCATCCAACGATATGCCGGGCATAAGAATCGGACAAAAACTCAGGAAGTTATCGCCGATTTTCCACGGGAATGCTGCTGGCGGGACAGCATTCCCGTGGAAAATCGGCGATAACTTCCTGAGTTTTTGTCCGATTCTTATGCCCGGCATATCGTTGGATGCGTCTTGAGCTTGCGCAACTTTTTGCTGAACACCCCGACCCGATCCGACCGCTCCCCGCTGAGTTATTCCCGGAAAACCAGTTTTCGCTGGAATGCTGCTGGCGGGACAGCATTCCCGTGGAAAATCGGCGATAACTTCCTGAGTTTTTGTCCGATTCTTATGTCCGGCATATCGTTGGATGCGTCTTGAGCTCGCGCAACTTGCTGCTGGCGGGACAGCATTCCCGTGGAAAATCGGCGATAACTTCCTGAGTTTTTGTCCGATTCTTATGCCCGGCATATCGTTGGATGCGTCTTGAGCTTGCGCAACTTTTTGCTGAACACCCCGACCCGATCCGACCGCTCCCCGCTGAGTTATTCCCGAAAAACCAGTTTTCGCTGGAATGCTGCTGGCGGGACAGCATTCCCGTGGAAAATCGGCGATAACTTCCTGAGTTTTTGTCCGATTCTTATGTCCGGCATATCGTTGGATGCGTCTTGAGCTCGCGCAACTTTTTGCTGAACACCCCGACCCGATCCGACCGCCCCCCGCTGAGTTATTCCGGAAAAACTGGTTTTCCGGGAATAACTCAGCGGGGGGCGGTCGGATCGGGTCGGGGTGTTCAGCAAAAAGTTGCGCGAGCTCAAGACGCATCCAACGATATGCCGGACATAAGAATCGGACAAAAACTCAGGAAGTTATCGCCGATTCCTGAGTTTTTGTCCGATTCTTATGTCCGGCATATCGTTGGATGCGTCTTGAGCTCGCGCAACTTGCTGCTGGCGGGACAGCATTCCCGTGGAAAATCGGCGATAACTTCCTGAGTTTTTGTCCGATTCTTATGCCCGGCATATCGTTGGATGCGTCTTGAGCTTGCGCAACTTTTTGCTGAACACCCCGACCCGATCCGACCGCTCCCCGCTGAGTTATTCCCGAAAAACCAGTTTTCGCTGGAATGCTGCTGGCGGGACAGCATTCCCGTGGAAAATCGGCGATAACTTCCTGAGTTTTTGTCCGATTCTTATGTCCGGCATATCGTTGGATGCGTCTTGAGCTCGCGCAACTTTTTGCTGAACACCCCGACCCGATCCGACCGCCCCCCGCTGAGTTATTCCGGAAAAACTGGTTTTCCGGGAATAACTCAGCGGGGGGCGGTCGGATCGGGTCGGGGTGTTCAGCAAAAAGTTGCGCAAGCTCAAGACGCATCCAACGATATGCCGGGCATAAGAATCGGATAAAAACTCAGGAAGTTATCGCCGATTCAAATTTGTGAAAAGTTTCAAAATTTTGAAACTTTTCACAAATTTGAATCGGCGATAACTTCCTGAGTTTTTGTCCGATTCTTATGTCCGGCATATCGTTGGATGCGTCTTGAGCTTGCGCAACTTTTTGCTGAACACCCCGACCCGATCCGACCGCCCCCCGCTGAGTTATTCCGGAAAAACTGGTTTTCCGGGAATAACTCAGCGGGGAGCGGTCGGATCGGGTCAAGATGTTCAGCAAAAAGTTGCGCAAGCTCAAGACGCATCCAACGATATGCCGGGCATAAGAATCGGACAAAAACTCAGGAAGTTATCGCCGATTTTCCACGGGAATGCTGCTGGCGGGACAGCATTCCCGTGGAAAATCGGCGATAACTTCCTGAGTTTTTGTCCGATTCTTATGTCCGGCATATCGTTGGATGCGTCTTGAGCTTGCGCAACTTTTTGCTGAACACCCCGACCCGATCCGACCGCCCCCCGCTGAGTTATTCCGGAAAAACTGGTTTTCCGGGAATAACTCAGCGAGGAGCGGTCGGATCGGGTCGGGGTGTTCAGCAAAAAGTTGCGCAAGCTCAAGACGCATCCAACGATATGCCGGGCATAAGAATCGGACAAAAACTCAGGAAGTTATCGCCGATTTTCCACGGGAATGCTGCTGGCGGGACAGCATTCCCGTGGAAAATCGGCGATAACTTCCTGAGTTTTTGTCCGATTCTTATGCCCGGCATATCGTTGGATGCGTCTTGAGCTTGCGCAACTTTTTGCTGAACACCCCGACCCGATCCGACCGCTTCCCAATGAGTTATTCCCGAAAAACCAGTTTTCGCTGGAATGCTGCTGGCGGGACAGCATTCCCGTGGAAAACCGGCGATAACTTCCTGAGTTTTTGTCCGATTCTTATGTCCGGCATATCGTTGGATGCGTCTTGAGCTCGCGCAACTTTTTGCTGAACACCCCGACCCGATCCGACCGCCCCCCGCTGAGTTATTCCGGAAAAACTGGTTTTCCGGGAATAACTCAGCGGGGGGCGGTCGGATCGGGTCGGGGTGTTCAGCAAAAAGTTGCGCAAGCTCAAGACGCATCCAACGATATGCCGGACATAAGAATCGGATAAAAACTCAGGAAGTTATCGCCGATTCAAATTTGTGAAAAGTTTCAAAATTTTGAAACTTTTCAAAATTTTGAAACATTTCAAAATTTTGAAACTTTTCACAAATTTGAATCGGCGATAACTTCCTGAGTTTTTGTCCGATTCTTATGCCCGGCATATCGTTGGATGCGTCTTGAGCTTGCGCAACTTTTTGCTGAACACCCCGACCCGATCCGACCGCTCCCCGCTGAGTTATTCCCGAAAAACCAGTTTTCGCTGGAATGCTGCTGGCGGGACAGCATTCCCGTGGAAAATCGGCGATAACTTCCTGAGTTTTTGTCCGATTCTTATGTCCGGCATATCGTTGGATGCGTCTTGAGCTTGCGCAACTTTTTGCTGAACACCCCGACCCGATATGACCGCCCCCCGCTGAGTTATTCCGGAAAAACTGGTTTTCCGGGAATAACTCAGCGGGGAGCGGTCGGATCGGGTCGGGGTGTTCAGCAAAAAGTTGCGCAAGCTCAAGACGCATCCAACGATATGCCGGGCATAAGAATCGGACAAAAACTCAGGAAGTTATCGCCGATTTTCCACGGGAATGCTGCTGGCGGGACAGCATTCCCGTGGAAAATCGGCGATAACTTCCTGAGTTTTTGTCCGATTCTTATGCCCGGCATATCGTTGGATGCGTCTTGAGCTTGCGCAACTTTTTGCTGAACACCCCGACCCGATCCGACCGCTCCCCGCTGAGTTATTCCCGAAAAACCAGTTTTCGCTGGAATGCTGCTGGCGGGACAGCATTCCCGTGGAAAATCGGCGATAACTTCCTGAGTTTTTGTCCGATTCTTATGTCCGGCATATCGTTGGATGCGTCTTGAGCTCGCGCAACTTTTTGCTGAACACCCCGACCCGATATGACCGCCCCCCGCTGAGTTATTCCGGAAAAACTGGTTTTCCGGGAATAACTCAGCGGGGAGCGGTCGGATCGGGTCGGGGTGTTCAGCAAAAAGTTGCGCAAGCTCAAGACGCATCCAACGATATGCCAGGCATAAGAATCGGACAAAAACTCAGGAAGTTATCGCCGATTTTCCACGGGAATGCTGCTGGCGGGACAGCATTCCCGTGGAAAATCGGCGATAACTTCCTGAGTTTTTGTCCGATTCTTATGCCCGGCATATCGTTGGATGCGTCTTGAGCTTGCGCAACTTTTTGCTGAACACCCCGACCCGATCCGACCGCTCCCCGCTGAGTTATTCCCGAAAAACCAGTTTTCGCTGGAATGCTGCTGGCGGGACAGCATTCCCGTGGAAAATCGGCGATAACTTCCTGAGTTTTTGTCCGATTCTTATGTCCGGCATATCGTTGGATGCGTCTTGAGCTCGCGCAACTTTTTGCTGAACACCCCGACCCGATCCGACCGCCCCCCGCTGAGTTATTCCGGAAAAACTGGTTTTCCGGGAATAACTCAGCGGGGGGCGGTCGGATCGGGTCGGGGTGTTCAGCAAAAAGTTGCGCAAGCTCAAGACGCATCCAACGATATGCCGGACATAAGAATCGGATAAAAACTCAGGAAGTTATGGCCGATTCAAATTTGTGAAAAGTTTCAAAATTTTGAAACTTTTCAAAATTTTGAAACATTTCAAAATTTTGAAACTTTTCACAAATTTGAATCGGCGATAACTTCCTGAGTTTTTGTCCGATTCTTATGTCCGGCATATCGTTGGATGCGTCTTGAGCTCGCGCAACTTTTTGCTGAACACCCCGACCCGATCCGACCGCCCCCCGCTGAGTTATTCCGGAAAAACTGGTTTTCCGGGAATAACTCAGCGGGGAGCGGTCGGATCGGGTCGGGGTGTTCAGCAAAAAGTTGCGCAAGCTCAAGACGCATCCAACGATATGCCGGGCATAAGAATCGGACAAAAACTCAGGAAGTTATCGCCGATTTTCCACGGGAATGCTGCTGGCGGGACAGCATTCCCGTGGAAAATCGGCGATAACTTCCTGAGTTTTTGTCCGATTCTTATGCCCGGCATATCGTTGGATGCGTCTTGAGCTTGCGCAACTTTTTGCTGAACACCCCGACCCGATCCGACCGCTCCCCGCTGAGTTATTCCCGGAAAACCAGTTTTCGCTGGAATGCTGCTGGCGGGACAGCATTCCCGTGGAAAATCGGCGATAACTTCCTGAGTTTTTGTCCGATTCTTATGTCCGGCATATCGTTGGATGCGTCTTGAGCTCGCGCAACTTTTTGCTGAACACCCCGACCCGATCCGACCGCCCCCCGCTGAGTTATTCCGGAAAAACTGGTTTTCCGGGAATAACTCAGCGGGGAGCGGTCGGATCGGGTCGGGGTGTTCAGCAAAAAGTTGCGCGAGCTCAAGACGCATCCAACGATATGCCGGGCATAAGAATCGGACAAAAACTCAGGAAGTTATCGCCGATTTTCCACGGGAATGCTGCTGGCGGGACAGCATTCCCGTGGAAAATCGGCGATAACTTCCTGAGTTTTTGTCCGATTCTTATGCCCGGCATATCGTTGGATGCGTCTTGAGCTTGCGCAACTTTTTGCTGAACACCCCGACCCGATCCGACCGCTCCCCGCTGAGTTATTCCCGAAAAACCAGTTTTCGCTGGAATGCTGCTGGCGGGACAGCATTCCCGTGGAAAATCGGCGATAACTTCCTGAGTTTTTGTCCGATTCTTATGTCCGGCATATCGTTGGATGCGTCTTGAGCTCGCGCAACTTTTTGCTGAACACCCCGACCCGATCCGACCGCCTCCCGCTGAGTTATTCCGGAAAAACTGGTTTTCCGGGAATAACTCAGCGGGGGGCGGTCGGATCGGGTCGGGGTGTTCAGCAAAAAGTTGCGCAAGCTCAAGACGCATCCAACGATATGCCGGACATAAGAATCGGATAAAAACTCAGGAAGTTATCGCCGATTCAAATTTGTGAAAAGTTTCAAAATTTTGAAACTTTTCAAAATTTTGAAACATTTCAAAATTTTGAAACTTTTCACAAATTTGAATCGGCGATAACTTCCTGAGTTTTTGTCCGATTCTTATGTCCGGCATATCGTTGGATGCGTCTTGAGCTCGCGCAACTTTTTGCTGAACACCCCGACCCGATCCGACCGCCCCCCGCTGAGTTATTCCGGAAAAACTGGTTTTCCGGGAATAACTCAGCGGGGAGCGGTCGGATCGGGTCGGGGTGTTCAGCAAAAAGTTGCGCGAGCTCAAGACGCATCCAACGATATGCCGGGCATAAGAATCGGACAAAAACTCAGGAAGTTATCGCCGATTTTCCACGGGAATGCTGCTGGCGGGACAGCAGCATTTCCACGGGAATGCTGTCCCGCCAGCAGCATTCCAGCGAAAACTGGTTTTTCGGGAATAACTCAGCGGGGAGCGGTCGGATCGGGTCGGGGTGTTCAGCAAAAAGTTGCGCAAGCTCAAGACGCATCCAACGATATGCCGGGCATAAGAATCGGACAAAAACTCAGGAAGTTATCGCCGATTTTCCACGGGAATGCTGTCCCGCCAGCAGCATTCCCGTGGAAAATCGGCGATAACTTCCTGAGTTTTTGTCCGATTCTTATGCCCGGCATATCGTTGGATGCGTCTTGAGCTTGCGCAACTTTTTGCTGAACACCCCGACCCGATCCGACCGCTCCCCGCTGAGTTATTCCCGGAAAACCAGTTTTTCCGGAATAACTCAGCGGGGGGCGGTCGGATCGGGTCGGGGTGTTCAGCAAAAAGTTGCGCGAGCTCAAGACGCATCCAACGATATGCCGGACATAAGAATCGGACAAAAACTCAGGAAGTTATCGCCGATTCAAATTTGTGAAAAGTTTCAAAATTTTGAAATGTTTCAAAATTTTGAAAAGTTTCAAAATTTTGAAACTTTTCACAAATTTGAATCGGCCATAACTTCCTGAGTTTTTATCCGATTCTTATGTCCGGCATATCGTTGGATGCGTCTTGAGCTTGCGCAACTTTTTGCTGAACACCCCGACCCGATCCGACCGCCCCCCGCTGAGTTATTCCCGGAAAACCAGTTTTTCCGGAATAACTCAGCGGGGAGCGGTCGGATCGGGTCGGGGTGTTCAGCAAAAAGTTGCGCGAGCTCAAGACGCATCCAACGATATGCCGGACATAAGAATCGGACAAAAACTCAGGAAGTTATCGCCGATTTTCCACGGGAATGCTGTCCCGCCAGCAGCATTCCAGCGAAAACTGGTTTTTCGGGAATAACTCAGCGGGGAGCGGTCGGATCGGGTCGGGGTGTTCAGCAAAAAGTTGCGCAAGCTCAAGACGCATCCAACGATATGCCGGGCATAAGAATCGGACAAAAACTCAGGAAGTTATCGCCGATTTTCCACGGGAATGCTGTCCCGCCAGCAGCATTCCCGTGGAAAATCGGCGATAACTTCCTGAGTTTTTGTCCGATTCTTATGCCTGGCATATCGTTGGATGCGTCTTGAGCTTGCGCAACTTTTTGCTGAACACCCCGACCCGATCCGACCGCTCCCCGCTGAGTTATTCCCGGAAAACCAGTTTTTCCGGAATAACTCAGCGGGGGGCGGTCGGATCGGGTCGGGGTGTTCAGCAAAAAGTTGCGCGAGCTCAAGACGCATCCAACGATATGCCGGACATAAGAATCGGACAAAAACTCAGGAAGTTATCGCCGATTTTCCACGGGAATGCTGTCCCGCCAGCAGCATTCCAGCGAAAACTGGTTTTTCGGGAATAACTCAGCGGGGAGCGGTCGGATCGGGTCGGGGTGTTCAGCAAAAAGTTGCGCAAGCTCAAGACGCATCCAACGATATGCCGGGCATAAGAATCGGACAAAAACTCAGGAAGTTATCGCCGATTTTCCACGGGAATGCTGTCCCGCCAGCAGCATTCCCGTGGAAAATCGGCGATAACTTCCTGAGTTTTTGTCCGATTCTTATGCCCGGCATATCGTTGGATGCGTCTTGAGCTTGCGCAACTTTTTGCTGAACACCCCGACCCGATCCGACCGCTCCCCGCTGAGTTATTCCCGGAAAACCAGTTTTTCCGGGAAACAAAAACTCAAAGTGAGCTGAGTTAAAACTCAGGAAGTTATCGCCGATTTTCCACGGGAATGCTGCTGGCGGGACAGCATTCCCGTGGAAAATCGGCGATAACTTCCTGAGTTTTTGTCCGATTCTTATGCCCGGCATATCGTTGGATGCGTCTTGAGCTTGCGCAACTTTTTGCTGAACACCCCGACCCGATCCGACCGCTCCCCGCTGAGTTATTCCCGAAAAACCAGTTTTCGCTGGAATGCTGCTGGCGGGACAGCATTCCCGTGGAAAATCGGCGATAACTTCCTGAGTTTTTGTCCGATTCTTATGTCCGGCATATCGTTGGATGCGTCTTGAGCTCGCGCAACTTTTTGCTGAACACCCCGACCCGATCCGACCGCCCCCCGCTGAGTTATTCCGGAAAAACTGGTTTTCCGGGAATAACTCAGCGGGGAGCGGTCGGATCGGGTCGGGGTGTTCAGCAAAAAGTTGCGCAAGCTCAAGACGCATCCAACGATATGCCAGGCATAAGAATCGGACAAAAACTCAGGAAGTTATCGCCGATTTTCCACGGGAATGCTGCTGGCGGGACAGCATTCCCGTGGAAAATCGGCGATAACTTCCTGAGTTTTTGTCCGATTCTTATGCCCGGCATATCGTTGGATGCGTCTTGAGCTTGCGCAACTTTTTGCTGAACACCCCGACCCGATCCGACCGCTCCCCGCTGAGTTATTCCCGAAAAACCAGTTTTCGCTGGAATGCTGCTGGCGGGACAGCATTCCCGTGGAAAATCGGCGATAACTTCCTGAGTTTTTGTCCGATTCTTATGTCCGGCATATCGTTGGATGCGTCTTGAGCTCGCGCAACTTTTTGCTGAACACCCCGACCCGATCCGACCGCCCCCCGCTGAGTTATTCCGGAAAAACTGGTTTTCCGGGAATAACTCAGCGGGGGGCGGTCGGATCGGGTCGGGGTGTTCAGCAAAAAGTTGCGCAAGCTCAAGACGCATCCAACGATATGCCGGACATAAGAATCGGATAAAAACTCAGGAAGTTATCGCCGATTCAAATTTGTGAAAAGTTTCAAAATTTTGAAACTTTTCAAAATTTTGAAACATTTCAAAATTTTGAAACTTTTCACAAATTTGAATCGGCGATAACTTCCTGAGTTTTTGTCCGATTCTTATGTCCGGCATATCGTTGGATGCGTCTTGAGCTCGCGCAACTTTTTGCTGAACACCCCGACCCGATCCGACCGCCCCCCGCTGAGTTATTCCGGAAAAACTGGTTTTCCGGGAATAACTCAGCGGGGAGCGGTCGGATCGGGTCGGGGTGTTCAGCAAAAAGTTGCGCAAGCTCAAGACGCATCCAACGATATGCCGGGCATAAGAATCGGACAAAAACTCAGGAAGTTATCGCCGATTTTCCACGGGAATGCTGCTGGCGGGACAGCATTCCCGTGGAAAATCGGCGATAACTTCCTGAGTTTTTGTCCGATTCTTATGCCCGGCATATCGTTGGATGCGTCTTGAGCTTGCGCAACTTTTTGCTGAACACCCCGACCCGATCCGACCGCTCCCCGCTGAGTTATTCCCGAAAAACCAGTTTTCGCTGGAATGCTGCTGGCGGGACAGCATTCCCGTGGAAAATCGGCGATAACTTCCTGAGTTTTTGTCCGATTCTTATGTCCGGCATATCGTTGGATGCGTCTTGAGCTCGCGCAACTTTTTGCTGAACACCCCGACCCGATCCGACCGCCCCCCGCTGAGTTATTCCGGAAAAACTGGTTTTCCGGGAATAACTCAGCGGGGGCGATCGGATCGGGTCGGGGTGTTCAGCAAAAAGTTGCGCAAGCTCAAGACGCATCCAACGATATGCCGGACATAAGAATCGGATAAAAACTCAGGAAGTTATCGCCGATTCAAATTTGTGAAAAGTTTCAAAATTTTGAAACTTTTCAAAATTTTGAAACATTTCAAAATTTTGAAACTTTTCACAAATTTGAATCGGCGATAACTTCCTGAGTTTTTGTCCGATTCTTATGTCCGGCATATCGTTGGATGCGTCTTGAGCTCGCGCAACTTTTTGCTGAACACCCCGACCCGATCCGACCGCCCCCCGCTGAGTTATTCCGGAAAAACTGGTTTTCCGGGAATAACTCAGCGGGGAGCGGTCGGATCGGGTCGGGGTGTTCAGCATAAAGTTGCGCAAGCTCAAGACGCATCCAACGATATGCCGGGCATAAGAATCGGACAAAAACTCAGGAAGTTATCGCCGATTTTCCACGGGAATGCTGCTGGCGGGACAGCATTCCCGTGGAAAATCGGCGATAACTTCCTGAGTTTTTGTCCGATTCTTATGCCCGGCATATCGTTGGATGCGTCTTGAGCTTGCGCAACTTTTTGCTGAACACCCCGACCCGATCCGACCGCTCCCCGCTGAGTTATTCCCGAAAAACCAGTTTTCGCTGGAATGCTGCTGGCGGGACAGCATTCCCGTGGAAAATCGGCGATAACTTCCTGAGTTTTTGTCCGATTCTTATGTCCGGCATATCGTTGGATGCGTCTTGAGCTCGCGCAACTTTTTGCTGAACACCCCGACCCGATCCGACCGCCCCCCGCTGAGTTATTCCGGAAAAACTGGTTTTCCGGGAATAACTCAGCGGGGAGCGGTCGGATCGGGTCGGGGTGTTCAGCAAAAAGTTGCGCAAGCTCAAGACGCATCCAACGATATGCCGGACATAAGAATCGGATAAAAACTCAGGAAGTTATCGCCGATTCAAATTTGTGAAAAGTTTCAAAATTTTGAAACTTTTCAAAATTTTGAAACATTTCAAAATTTTGAAACTTTTCACAAATTTGAATCGGCGATAACTTCCTGAGTTTTTGTCCGATTCTTATGTCCGGCATATCGTTGGATGCGTCTTGAGCTCGCGCAACTTTTTGCTGAACACCCCGACCCGATCCGACCGCTCCCCGCTGAGTTATTCCGGAAAAACTGGTTTTCCGGGAATAACTCAGCGGGGAGCGGTCGGATCGGGTCGGGGTGTTCAGCAAAAAGTTGCGCAAGCTCAAGACGCATCCAACGATATGCCGGACATAAGAATCGGACAAAAACTCAGGAAGTTATCGCCGATTTTCCACGGGAATGCTGCTGGCGGGACAGCATTCCCGTGGAAAATCGGCGATAACTTCCTGAGTTTTTGTCCGATTCTTATGCCCGGCATATCGTTGGATGCGTCTTGAGCTTGCGCAACTTTTTGCTGAACACCCCGACCCGATCCGACCGCTCCCCGCTGAGTTATTCCCGAAAAACCAGTTTTCGCTGGAATGCTGCTGGCGGGACAGCATTCCCGTGGAAAATCGGCGATAACTTCCTGAGTTTTTGTCCGATTCTTATGTCCGGCATATCGTTGGATGCGTCTTGAGCTTGCGCAACTTTGTGCTGAACACCCCGACCCGATCCGACCGCCCCCCGCTGAGTTATTTCGGAATTTTCCACGGGAATGCTGCTGGCGGGACAGCATTCCCGTGGAAAATCGGCGATAACTTCCTGAGTTTTTATCCGATTCTTATGCCCGGCATATCGTTGGATGCGTCTTGAGCTTGCGCAACTTTTTGCTGAACACCCCGACCCGATCCGACCGCCCCCCGCTGAGTTATTCCCGGAAAACCAGTTTTCGCTGGAATGCTGCTGGCGGGACAGCATTCCCGTGGAAAATCGGCGATAACTTCCTGAGTTTTTGTCCGATTCTTATGCCCGGCATATCGTTGGATGCGTCTTGAGCTTGCGCAACTTTTTGCTGAACACCCCGACCCGATCCGACCGCTCCCCGCTGAGTTATTCCCGAAAAACCAGTTTTCGCTGGAATGCTGCTGGCGGGACAGCATTCCCGTGGAAAATCGGCGATAACTTCCTGAGTTTTTGTCCGATTCTTATGTCCGGCATATCGTTGGATGCGTCTTGAGCTCGCGCAACTTTTTGCTGAACACCCCGACCCGATCCGACCGCCCCCCGCTGAGTTATTCCGGAAAAACTGGTTTTCCGGGAATAACTCAGCGGGGAGCGGTCGGATCGGGTCGGGGTGTTCAGCAAAAAGTTGCGCAAGCTCAAGACGCATCCAACGATATGCCGGGCATAAGAATCGGACAAAAACTCAGGAAGTTATCGCCGATTTTCCACGGGAATGCTGCTGGCGGGACAGCATTCCCGTGGAAAATCGGCGATAACTTCCTGAGTTTTTGTCCGATTCTTATGCCCGGCATATCGTTGGATGCGTCTTGAGCTTGCGCAACTTTTTGCTGAACACCCCGACCCGATCCGACCGCTCCCCGCTGAGTTATTCCCGGAAAACCAGTTTTCGCTGGAATGCTGCTGGCGGGACAGCATTCCCGTGAAAATCGGCGATAACTTCCTGAGTTTTTGTCTGATTCTTATGTCCGGCATATCGTTGGATGCGTCTTGAGCTCGCGCAACTTTTTGCTGAACACCCCGACCCGATCCGACCGCCTCCCGCTGAGTTATTCCGGAAAAACTGGTTTTCCGGGAATAACTCAGCGGGGGGCGGTCGGATCGGGTCGGGGTGTTCAGCAAAAAGTTGCGCAAGCTCAAGACGCATCCAACGATATGCCGGACATAAGAATCGGATAAAAACTCAGGAAGTTATCGCCGATTCAAATTTGTGAAAAGTTTCAAAATTTTGAAACTTTTCAAAATTTTGAAACATTTCAAAATTTTGAAACTTTTCACAAATTTGAATCGGCGATAACTTCCTGAGTTTTTGTCCGATTCTTATGTCCGGCATATCGTTGGATGCGTCTTGAGCTCGCGCAACTTTTTGCTGAACACCCCGACCCGATCCGACCGCCCCCCGCTGAGTTATTCCGGAAAAACTGGTTTTCCGGGAATAACTCAGCGGGGAGCGGTCGAATCGGGTCGGGGTGTTCAGCAAAAAGTTGCGCAAGCTCAAGACGCATCCAACGATATGCCGGGCATAAGAATCGGACAAAAACTCAGGAAGTTATCGCCGATTTTCCACGGGAATGCTGCTGGCGGGACAGCATTCCCGTGGAAAATCGGCGATAACTTCCTGAGTTTTTGTCCGATTCTTATGCCCGGCATATCGTTGGATGCGTCTTGAGCTTGCGCAACTTTTTGCTGAACACCCCGACCCGATCCGACCGCTCCCCGCTGAGTTATTCCCGAAAAACCAGTTTTCGCTGGAATGCTGCTGGCGGGACAGCATTCCCGTGGAAAATCGGCGATAACTTCCTGAGTTTTTGTCCGATTCTTATGTCCGGCATATCGTTGGATGCGTCTTGAGCTCGCGCAACTTTTTGCTGAACACCCCGACCCGATCCGACCGCCCCCCGCTGAGTTATTCCGGAAAAACTGGTTTTCCGGAAATAACTCAGCGGGGGGCGGTCGGATCGGGTCGGGGTGTTCAGCAAAAAGTTGCGCAAGCTCAAGACGCATCCAACGATATGCCGGACATAAGAATCGGATAAAAACTCAGGGAGTTATCGCCGATTCAAATTTGTGAAAAGTTTCAAAATTTTGAAACTTTTCAAAATTTTGAAACATTTCAAAATTTTGAAACTTTTCACAAATTTGAATCGGCGATAACTTCCTGAGTTTTTGTCCGATTCTTATGTCCGGCATATCGTTGGATGCGTCTTGAGCTCGCGCAACTTTTTGCTGAACACCCCGACCCGATCCGACCGCCCCCCGCTGAGTTATTCCGGAAAAACTGGTTTTCCGGGAATAACTCAGCGGGGAGCGGTCGGATCGGGTCGGGGTGTTCAGCAAAAAGTTGCGCAAGCTCAAGACGCATCCAACGATATGCCGGGCATAAGAATCGGACAAAAACTCAGGAAGTTATCGCCGATTTTCCACGGGAATGCTGCTGGCGGGACAGCATTCCCGTGGAAAATCGGCGATAACTTCCTGAGTTTTTGTCCGATTCTTATGCCCGGCATATCGTTGGATGCGTCTTGAGCTTGCGCAACTTTTTGCTGAACACCCCGACCCGATCCGACCGCTCCCCGCTGAGTTATTCCCGAAAAACCAGTTTTCGCTGGAATGCTGCTGGCGGGACAGCATTCCCGTGGAAAATCGGCGATAACTTCCTGAGTTTTTGTCCGATTCTTATGTCCGGCATATCGTTGGATGCGTCTTGAGCTCGCGCAACTTTTTGCTCAACACCCCGACCCGATCCGACCGCCCCCCGCTGAGTTATTCCGGAAAAACTGGTTTTCCGGGAATAACTCAGCGGGGGGCGGTCGGATCGGGTCGGGGTGTTCAGCAAAAAGTTGCGCAAGCTCAAGACGCATCCAACGATATGCCGGACATAAGAATCGGATAAAAACTCAGGAAGTTATCGCCGATTCAAATTTGTGAAAAGTTTCAAAATTTTGAAACTTTTCAAAATTTTGAAACATTTCAAAATTTTGAAACTTTTCACAAATTTGAATCGGCGATAACTTCCTGAGTTTTTGTCCGATTCTTATGTCCGGCATATCGTTGGATGCGTCTTGAGCTCGCGCAACTTTTTGCTGAACACCCCGACCCGATCCGACCGCCCCCCGCTGAGTTATTCCGGAAAAACTGGTTTTCCGGGAATAACTCAGCGGGGAGCGGTCGGATCGGGTCGGGGTGTTCAGCAAAAAGTTGCGCAAGCTCAAGACGCATCCAACGATATGCCGGACATAAGAATCGGACAAAAACTCAGGAAGTTATCGCCGATTTTCCACGGGAATGCTGCTGGCGGGACAGCATTCCCGTGGAAAATCGGCGATAACTTCCTGAGTTTTTGTCCGATTCTTATGCCCGGCATATCGTTGGATGCGTCTTGAGCTTGCGCAACTTTTTGCTGAACACCCCGACCCGATCCGACCGCTCCCCGCTGAGTTATTCCCGAAAAACCAGTTTTCGCTGGAATGCTGCTGGCGGGACAGCATTCCCGTGGAAAATCGGCGATAACTTCCTGAGTTTTTGTCCGATTCTTATGTCCGGCATATCGTTGGATGCGTCTTGAGCTCGCGCAACTTTTTGCTGAACACCCCGACCCGATCCGACCGCCCCCCGCTGAGTTATTCCGGAAAAACTGGTTTTCCGGGAATAACTCAGCGGGGGGCGGTCGGATCGGGTCGGGGTGTTCAGCAAAAAGTTGCGCAAGCTCAAGACGCATCCAACGATATGCCGGACATAAGAATCGGATAAAAACTCAGGAAGTTATCGCCGATTCAAATTTGTGAAAAGTTTCAAAATTTTGAAACTTTTCAAAATTTTGAAACATTTCAAAATTTTGAAACTTTTCACAAATTTGAATCGGCGATAACTTCCTGAGTTTTTGTCCGATTCTTATGTCCGGCATATCGTTGGATGCGTCTTGAGCTCGCGCAACTTTTTGCTGAACACCCCGACCCGATCCGACCGCCCCCCGCTGAGTTATTCCGGAAAAACTGGTTTTCCGGGAATAACTCAGCGGGGAGCGGTCGGATCGGGTCGGGGTGTTCAGCAAAAAGTTGCGCAAGCTCAAGACGCATCCAACGATATGCCGGGCATAAGAATCGGACAAAAACTCAGGAAGTTATCGCCGATTTTCCACGGGAATGCTGCTGGCGGGACAGCATTCCCGTGGAAAATCGGCGATAACTTCCTGAGTTTTTGTCCGATTCTTATGCCCGGCATATCGTTGGATGCGTCTTGAGCTTGCGCAACTTTTTGCTGAACACCCCGACCCGATCCGACCGCTCCCCGCTGAGTTATTCCCGAAAAACCAGTTTTCGCTGGAATGCTGCTGGCGGGACAGCATTCCCGTGGAAAATCGGCGATAACTTCCTGAGTTTTTGTCCGATTCTTATGTCCGGCATATCGTTGGATGCGTCTTGAGCTCGCGCAACTTTTTGCTCAACACCCCGACCCGATCCGACCGCCCCCCGCTGAGTTATTCCGGAAAAACTGGTTTTCCGGGAATAACTCAGCGGGGGGCGGTCGGATCGGGTCGGGGTGTTCAGCAAAAAGTTGCGCAAGCTCAAGACGCATCCAACGATATGCCGGACATAAGAATCGGATAAAAACTCAGGAAGTTATCGCCGATTCAAATTTGTGAAAAGTTTCAAAATTTTGAAACTTTTCAAAATTTTGAAACATTTCAAAATTTTGAAACTTTTCACAAATTTGAATCGGCGATAACTTCCTGAGTTTTTGTCCGATTCTTATGTCCGGCATATCGTTGGATGCGTCTTGAGCTCGCGCAACTTTTTGCTGAACACCCCGACCCGATCCGACCGCCCCCCGCTGAGTTATTCCGGAAAAACTGGTTTTCCGGGAATAACTCAGCGGGGAGCGGTCGGATCGGGTCGGGGTGTTCAGCAAAAAGTTGCGCAAGCTCAAGACGCATCCAACGATATGCCGGGCATAAGAATCGGACAAAAACTCAGGAAGTTATCGCCGATTTTCCACGGGAATGCTGCTGGCGGGACAGCATTCCCGTGGAAAATCGGCGATAACTTCCTGAGTTTTTGTCCGATTCTTATGCCCGGCATATCGTTGGATGCGTCTTGAGCTTGCGCAACTTTTTGCTGAACACCCCGACCCGATCCGACCGCTCCCCGCTGAGTTATTCCCGAAAAACCAGTTTTCGCTGGAATGCTGCTGGCGGGACAGCATTCCCGTGGAAAATCGGCGATAACTTCCTGAGTTTTTGTCCGATTCTTATGTCCGGCATATCGTTGGATGCGTCTTGAGCTCGCGCAACTTTTTGCTGAACACCCCGACCCGATCCGACCGCCCCCCGCTGAGTTATTCCGGAAAAACTGGTTTTCCGCGAATAACTCAGCGGGGAGCGGTCGGATCGGGTCGGGGTGTTCAGCAAAAAGTTGCGCAAGCTCAAGACGCATCCAACGATATGCCGGGCATAAGAATCGGACAAAAACTCAGGAAGTTATCGCCGATTTTCCACGGGAATGCTGCTGGCGGGACAGCATTCCCGTGGAAAATCGGCGATAACTTCCTGAGTTTTTGTCCGATTCTTATGCCCGGCATATCGTTGGATGCGTCTTGAGCTTGCGCAACTTTTTGCTGAACACCCCGACCCGATCCGACCGCTCCCCGCTGAGTTATTCCCGAAAAACCAGTTTTCGCTGGAATGCTGCTGGCGGGACAGCATTCCCGTGGAAAATCGGCGATAACTTCCTGAGTTTTTGTCCGATTCTTATGTCCGGCATATCGTTGGATGCGTCTTGAGCTCGCGCAACTTTTTGCTGAACACCCCGACCCGATCCGACCGCCCCCCGCTGAGTTATTCCGGAAAAACTGGTTTTCCGGGAATAACTCAGCGGGGGGCGGTCGGATCGGGTCGGGGTGTTCAGCAAAAAGTTGCGCAAGCTCAAGACGCATCCAACGATATGCCGGACATAAGAATCGGATAAAAACTCAGGAAGTTATCGCCGATTCAAATTTGTGAAAAGTTTCAAAATTTTGAAACTTTTCAAAATTTTGAAACATTTCAAAATTTTGAAACTTTTCACAAATTTGAATCGGCGATAACTTCCTGAGTTTTTGTCCGATTCTTATGTCCGGCATATCGTTGGATGCGTCTTGAGCTCGCGCAACTTTTTGCTGAACACCCCGACCCGATCCGACCGCCCCCCGCTGAGTTATTCCGGAAAAACTGGTTTTTCGGGAATAACTCAGCAGGGAGCGGTCGGATCGGGTCGGGGTGTTCAGCATAAAGTTGCGCAAGCTCAAGACGCATCCAACGATATGCCGGGCATAAGAATCGGACAAAAACTCAGGAAGTTATCGCCGATTTTCCACGGGAATGCTGCTGGCGGGACAGCATTCCCGTGGAAAATCGGCGATAACTTCCTGAGTTTTTGTCCGATTCTTATGCCCGGCATATCGTTGGATGCGTCTTGAGCTTGCGCAACTTTTTGCTGAACACCCCGACCCGATCCGACCGCTCCCCGCTGAGTTATTCCCGAAAAACCAGTTTTCGCTGGAATGCTGCTGGCGGGACAGCATTCCCGTGGAAAATCGGCGATAACTTCCTGAGTTTTTGTCCGATTCTTATGTCCGGCATATCGTTGGATGCGTCTTGAGCTCGCGCAACTTTTTGCTGAACACCCCGACCCGATCCGACCGCCCCCCGCTGAGTTATTCCGGAAAAACTGGTTTTCCGGGAATAACTCAGCGGGGAGCGGTCGGATCGGGTCGGGGTGTTCAGCAAAAAGTTGCGCAAGCTCAAGACGCATCCAACGATATGCCGGACATAAGAATCGGATAAAAACTCAGGAAGTTATCGCCGATTCAAATTTGTGAAAAGTTTCAAAATTTTGAAACTTTTCAAAATTTTGAAACATTTCAAAATTTTGAAACTTTTCACAAATTTGAATCGGCGATAACTTCCTGAGTTTTTGTCCGATTCTTATGTCCGGCATATCGTTGGATGCGTCTTGAGCTCGCGCAACTTTTTGCTGAACACCCCGACCCGATCCGACCGCTCCCCGCTGAGTTATTCCGGAAAAACTGGTTTTCCGGGAATAACTCAGCGGGGAGCGGTCGGATCGGGTCGGGGTGTTCAGCAAAAAGTTGCGCAAGCTCAAGACGCATCCAACGATATGCCGGACATAAGAATCGGACAAAAACTCAGGAAGTTATCGCCGATTTTCCACGGGAATGCTGCTGGCGGGACAGCATTCCCGTGGAAAATCGGCGATAACTTCCTGAGTTTTTGTCCGATTCTTATGCCCGGCATATCGTTGGATGCGTCTTGAGCTTGCGCAACTTTTTGCTGAACACCCCGACCCGATCCGACCGCTCCCCGCTGAGTTATTCCCGAAAAACCAGTTTTCGCTGGAATGCTGCTGGCGGGACAGCATTCCCGTGGAAAATCGGCGATAACTTCCTGAGTTTTCGTCCGATTCTTATGTCCGGCATATCGTTGGATGCGTCTTGAGCTTGCGCAACTTTGTGCTGAACACCCCAACCCGATCCGACCGCCCCCCGCTGAGTTATTCCGGAAAAACTGGTTTTCCGGGAATAACTCAGCGGGGGGCGGTCGGATCGGGTCGGGGTGTTCAGCAAAAAGTTGCGCAAGCTCAAGACGCATCCAACGATATGCCGGGCATAAGAATCGGACAAAAACTCAGGAAGTTATCGCCGATTTTCCACGGGAATGCTGCTGGCGGGACAGCATTCCCGTGGAAAATCGGCGATAACTTCCTGAGTTTTTGTCCGATTCTTATGCCCGGCATATCGTTGGATGCGTCTTGAGCTCGCGCAACTTTTTGCTGAACACCCCGACCCGATCCGACCGCTCCCCGCTGAGTTATTCCCGAAAAACCAGTTTTCGCTGGAATGCTGCTGGCGGGACAGCATTCCCGTGGAAAATCGGCGATAACTTCCTGAGTTTTTGTCCGATTCTTATGTTCGGCATATCGTTGGATGCGTCTTGAGCTCGCGCAACTTTTTGCTGAACACCCCGACCCGATCCGACCGCCCCCCGCTGAGTTATTCCGGAAAAACTGGTTTTCCGGGAATAACTCAGCGGGGGGCGGTCGGATCGGGTCGGGGTGTTCAGCAAAAAGTTGCGCAAGCTCAAGACGCATCCAACGATATGCCGGACATAAGAATCGGATAAAAACTCAGGAAGTTATCGCCGATTCAAATTTGTGAAAAGTTTCAAAATTTTGAAACTTTTCAAAATTTTGAAACATTTCAAAATTTTGAAACTTTTCACAAATTTGAATCGGCGATAACTTCCTGAGTTTTTGTCCGATTCTTATGTCCGGCATATCGTTGGATGCGTCTTGAGCTCGCGCAACTTTTTGCTGAACACCACGACCCGATCCGACCGCCCCCCGCTGAGTTATTCCGGAAAAACTGGTTTTCCGGGAATAACTCAGCGGGGAGCGGTCGGATCGGGTCAGGGTGTTCAGCAAAAAGTTGCGCAAGCTCAAGACGCATCCAACGATATGCCGGGCATAAGAATCGGACAAAAACTCAGGAAGTTATCGCCGATTTTCCACGGGAATGCTGCTGGCGGGACAGCATTCCCGTGGAAAATCGGCGATAACTTCCTGAGTTTTTGTCCGATTCTTATGCCCGGCATATCGTTGGATGCGTCTTGAGCTTGCGCAACTTTTTGCTGAACACCCCGACCCGATCCGACCGCTCCCCGCTGAGTTATTCCCGAAAAAACAGTTTTCGCTGGAATGCTGCTGGCGGGACAGCATTCCCGTGGAAAATCGGCGATAACTTCCTGAGTTTTTGTCCGATTCTTATGTCCGGCATATCGTTGGATGCGTCTTGAGCTCGCGCAACTTTTTGCTGAACACCCCGACCCGATCCGACCGCCCCCCGCTGAGTTATTCCGGAAAAACTGGTTTTCCGGGAATAACTCAGCGGGGGGCGGTCGGATCGGGTCGGGGTGTTCAGCAAAAAGTTGCGCAAGCTCAAGACGCATCCAACGATATGCCGGGCATAAGAATCGGACAAAAACTCAGGAAGTTATCGCCGATTCAAATTTGTGAAAAGTTTCAAAATTTTGAAACTTTTCAAAATTTTGAAACATTTCAAAATTTTGAAACTTTTCACAAATTTGAATCGGCGATAACTTCCTGAGTTTTTGTCCGATTCTTATGTCCGGCATATCGTTGGATGCGTCTTGAGCTCGCGCAACTTTTTGCTGAACACCCCGACCCGATCCGACCGCTCCCCGCTGAGTTATTGACAGCATTCCCGTGGAAAATCGGCGATAACTTCCTGAGTTTTTGTCCGATTCTTATGCCCGGCATATCGTTGGATGCGTCTTGAGCTTGCGCAACTTTTTGCTGAACACCCCGACCCGATCCGACCGCTCCCCGTTGAGTTATTCCCGAAAAACCAGTTTTCGCTGGAATGCTGCTGGCGAGACAGCATTCCCGTGGAAAATCGGCGATAACTTCCTGAGTTTTTGTCCGATTCTTATGTCCGGCATATCGTTGGATGCGTCTTGAGCTCGCGCAACTTTTTGCTGAACACCCCGACCCGATCCGACCGCCCCCCGCTGAGTTATTCCGGAAAAACTGGTTTTCCGGGAATAACTCAGCGGGGGGCGGTCGGATCGGGTCGGGATGTTCAGCAAAAAGTTGCGCAAGCTCAAGACGCATCCAACGATATGCCGGGCATAAGAATCGGACAAAAACTCAGGAAGTTATCGTCGATTTTCCACGGGAATGCTGCTGGCGGGACAGCATTCCCGTGGAAAATCGGCGATAACTTCCTGAGTTTTTGTCCGATTCTTATGCCCGGCATATCGTTGGATGCGTCTTGAGCTTGCGCAACTTTTTGCTGAACACCCCGACCCGATCCGACCGCTTCCCGCTGAGTTATTCCCGAAAAACCAGTTTTCGCTGGAATGCTGCTGGCGGGACAGCATTCCCGTGGAAAATCGGCGATAACTTCCTGAGTTTTTGTCCGATTCTTATGTCCGGCATATCGTTGGATGCGTCTTGAGCTTGCGCAACTTTTTGCTGAACACCCCGACCCGATCCGACCGCCCCCCGCTGAGTTATTCCGGAAAAACTGGTTTTCCGGGAATAACTCAGCGAGGAGCGGTCGGATCGGGTCGGGGTGTTCAGCAAAAAGTTGCGCAAGCTCAAGACGCATCCAACGATATGCCGGGCATAAGAATCGGACAAAAACTCAGGAAGTTATCAGGAGTTATCCGGAAAAACTGGTTTTCCGGGAATAACTCAGCGGGGAGCGGTCGGATCGGGTCGGGGTGTTCAGCAAAAAGTTGCGCAAGCTCAAGACGCGTCCAACGATATGCCGGGCATAAGAATCGGACAAAAACTCAGGAAGTTATCGCCGATTTTCCACGGGAATGCTGCTGGCGGGACAGCATTCCCGTGGAAAATCGGCGATAACTTCCTGAGTTTTTGTCCGATTCTTATGCCCGGCATATCGTTGGATGCGTCTTGAGCTTGCGCAACTTTTTGCTGAACACCCCGACCCGATCCGACCGCTCCCCGCTGAGTTATTCCCGAAAAACCAGTTTTCGCTGGAATGCTGCTGGCGGGACAGCATTCCCGTGGAAAATCGGCGATAACTTCCTGAGTTTTTGTCCGATTCTTATGTCCGGCATATCGTTGGATGCGTCTTGAGCTCGCGCAACTTTTTGCTGAACACCCCGACCCGATCCGACCGCCCCCCGCTGAGTTATTCCGGAAAAACTGGTTTTCCGGGAATAACTCAGCGGGGGGCGGTCGGATCGGGTCGGGGTGTTCAGCAAAAAGTTGCGCAAGCTCAAGACGCATCCAACGATATGCCGGACATAAGAATCGGATAAAAACTCAGGAAGTTATCGCCGATTCAAATTTGTGAAAAGTTTCAAAATTTTGAAACTTTTCAAAATTTTGAAACATTTCAAAATTTTGAAACTTTTCACAAATTTGAATCGGCGATAACTTCCTGAGTTTTTGTCCGATTCTTATGTCCGGCATATCGTTGGATGCGTCTTGAGCTCGCGCAACTTTTTGCTGAACACCCCGACCCGATCCGACCGCCCCCCGCTGAGTTATTCCGGAAAAACTGGTTTTCCGGGAATAACTCAGCGGGGAGCGGTCGGATCGGGTCGGGGTGTTTCGCAAAAAGTTGCGCGAGCTCAAGACGCATCCAACGATATGCCGGACATAAGAATCGGACAAAAACTCAGGAAGTTATCGCCGATTCAAATTTGTGAAAAGTTTCAAAATTTTGAAATGTTTCAAAATTTTGAAAAGTTTCAAAATTTTGAAACTTTTCACAAATTTGAATCGGCGATAACTTCCTGAGTTTTTATCCGATTCTTATGTCCGGCATATCGTTGGATGCGTCTTGAGCTTGCGCAACTTTTTGCTGAACACCCCGATCCGATCCGACCGCCCCCCGCTGAGTTATTCCCGGAAAACCAGTTTTTCCGGAATAACTCAGCGGGGGGCGGTCGGATCGGGTCGGGGTGTTCAGCAAAAAGTTGCGCGAGCTCAAGACGCATCCAACGATATGCCGGACATAAGAATCGGACAAAAACTCAGGAAGTTATCGCCGATTTTCCACGGGAATGCTGCTGGCGGGACAGCATTCCCGTGGAAAATCGGCGATAACTTCCTGAGTTTTTGTCCGATTCTTATGCCCGGCATATCGTTGGATGCGTCTTGAGCTTGCGCAACTTTTTGCTGAACACCCCGACCCGATCCGACCGCTCCCCGCTGAGTTATTCCCGAAAAACCAGTTTTCGCTGGAATGCTGCTGGCGGGACAGCATTCCCGTGGAAAATCGGCGATAACTTCCTGAGTTTTTGTCCGATTCTTATGTCCGGCATATCGTTGGATGCGTCTTGAGCTCGCGCAACTTTTTGCTGAACACCCCGACCCGATCCGACCGCCCCCCGCTGAGTTATTCCGGAAAAACTGGTTTTCCGGGAATAACTCAGCGGGGAGCGGTCGGATCGGGTCGGGTTGTTCAGCAAAAAGTTGCGCAAGCTCAAGACGCATCCAACGATATGCCGGACATAAGAATCGGATAAAAACTCAGGAAGTTATCGCCGATTCAAATTTGTGAAAAGTTTCAAAATTTTGAAACTTTTCAAAATTTTGAAACATTTCAAAATTTTGAAACTTTTCACAAATTTGAATCGGCGATAACTTCCTGAGTTTTTGTCCGATTCTTATGTCCGGCATATCGTTGGATGCGTCTTGAGCTCGCGCAACTTTTTGCTGAACACCCCGACACGATCCGACCGCCCCCCGCTGAGTTATTCCGGAAAAACTGGTTTTCCGGGAATAACTCAGCGGGGGGCGGTCGGATCGGGTCGGGATGTTCAGCAAAAAGTTGCGCAAGCTCAAGACGCATCCAACGATATGCCGGGCATAAGAATCGGACAAAAACTCAGGAAGTTATCGCCGATTTTCCACGGGAATGCTGCTGGCGGGACAGCATTCCCGTGGAAAATCGGCGATAACTTCCTGAGTTTTTGTCCGATTCTTATGCCCGGCATATCGTTGGATGCGTCTTGAGCTTGCGCAACTTTTTGCTGAACACCCCGACCCGATCCGACCGCTCCCCGCTGAGTTATTCCCGAAAAAACCAGTTTTCGCTGGAATGCTGCTGGCGGGACAGCATTCCCGTGGAAAATCGGCGATAACTTCCTGAGTTTTTGTCCGATTCTTATGTCCGGCATATCGTTGGATGCGTCTTGAGCTCGCGCAACTTTTTGCTGAACACCCCGACCCGATCCGACCGCCCCCCGATGAGTTATTCCGGAAAAACTGGTTTTCCGGGAATAACTCAGCGGGGAGCGGTCGGATCGGGTCGGGGTGTTCAGCAAAAAGTTGCGCAAGCTCAAGACGCATCCAACGATATGCCGGGCATAAGAATCGGATAAAAACTCAGGAAGTTATCGCCGATTCAAATTTGTGAAAAGTTTCAAAATTTTGAAACTTTTCAAAATTTTGAAACATTTCAAAATTTTGAAACTTTTCACAAATTTGAATCGGCGATAACTTCCTGAGTTTTTGTCCGATTCTTATGTCCGGCATATCGTTGGATGCGTCTTGAGCTTGCGCAACTTTTTGCTGAACACCCTGACCCGATCCGACCGCCCCCCGCTGAGTTATTCCGGAAAAACTGGTTTTCCGGGAATAACTCAGCGGGGAGCGGTCGGATCGGGTCGGGGTGTTCAGCAAAAAGTTGCGCAAGCTCAAGACGCATCCAACGATATGCCGGGCATAAGAATCGGACAAAAACTCAGGAAGTTATCGCCGATTTTCCACGGGAATGCTGCTGGCGGGACAGCATTCCCGTGGAAAATCGGCGATAACTACCTGAGTTTTTGTCCGATTCTTATGCCCGGCATATCGTTGGATGCGTCTTGAGCTTGCGCAACTTTTTGCTGAACACCCCGACCCGATCCGACCGCTCCCCGCTGAGTTATTCCCGAAAAACCAGTTTTCGCTGGAATGCTGCTGGCGGGACAGCATTCCCGTGGAAAATCGGCGATAACTTCCTGAGTTTTTGTCCGATTCTTATGTCCGGCATATCGTTGGATGCGTCTTGAGCTTGCGCAACTTTTTGCTGAACACCCCGACCCGATCCGACCGCCCCCCGCTGAGTTATTCCGGAAAAACTGGTTTTCCGGGAATAACTCAGCGGGGAGCGGTCGGATCGGGTCGGGGTGTTCAGCAAAAAGTTGCGCAAGCTCAAGACGCATCCAACGATATGCCGGGCATAAGAATCGGACAAAAACTCAGGAAGTTATCGCCGATTTTCCACGGGAATGCTGCTGGCGGGACAGCATTCCCGTGGAAAATCGGCGATAACTTCCTGAGTTTTTGTCCGATTCTTATGCCCGGCATATCGTTGGATGCGTCTTGAGCTTGCGCAACTTTTTGCTGAACACCCCGACGCGATCCGACCGCTCCCCGCTGAGTTATTCCCGAAAAACCAGTTTTCGCTGGAATGCTGCTGGCGGGACAGCATTCCCGTGGAAAATCGGCGATAACTTCCTGAGTTTTTGTCCGATTCTTATGTCCGGCATATCGTTGGATGCGTCTTGAGCTCGCGCAACTTTTTGCTGAACACCCCGACCCGATCCGACCGCCCCCCGCTGAGTTATTCCGGAAAAACTGGTTTTCCGGGAATAACTCAGCGGGGGGCGGTCGGATCGGGTCGGAGTGTTCAGCAAAAAGTTGCGCAAGCTCAAGACGCATCCAACGATATGCCGGACATAAGAATCGGATAAAAACTCAGGAAGTTATCGCCGATTCAAATTTGTGAAAAGTTTCAAAATTTTGAAACATTTCAAAATTTTGAAACATTTCAAAATTTTGAAACTTTTCACAAATTTGAATCGGCGATAACTTCCTGAGTTTTTGTCCGATTCTTATGTCCGGCATATCGTTGGATGCGTCTTGAGCTTGCGCAACTTTTTGCTGAACACCCCGACCCGATCCGACCGCCCCCCGCTGAGTTATTCCGGAAAAACTGGTTTTCCGGGAATAACTCAGCGGGGAGCGGTCGGATCGGGTCGGGGTGTTCAGCAAAAAGTTGCGCAAGCTCAAGACGCATCCAACGATATGCCGGACATAAGAATCGGACAAAAACTCAGGAAGTTATCGCCGATTTTCCACGGGAATGCTGTCCCGCCAGCAGCATTCCAGCGAAAACTGGTTTTTCGGGAATAACTCAGCGGGGAGCGGTCGGATCGCGTCGGGGTGTTCAGCAAAAAGTTGCGCAAGCTCAAGACGCATCCAACGATATGCCGGGCATAAGAATCGGACAAAAACTCAGGAAGTTATCGCCGATTCAAATTTGTGAAAAGTTTCAAAATTTTGAAATGTTTCAAAATTTTGAAATGTTTCAAAATTTTGAAACTTTTCACAAATTTGAATCGGCGATAACTTCCTGAGTTTTTATCCGATTCTTATGTCCGGCATATCGTTGGATGCGTCTTGAGCTTGCGCAACTTTTTGCTGAACACCCCGATCCGATCCGACCGCCCCCCGCTGAGTTATTCCCGGAAAACCAGTTTTTCCGGAATAACTCAGCGGGGGGCGGTCGGATCGGGTCGGGGTGTTCAGCAAAAAGTTGCGCGAGCTCAAGACGCATCCAACGATATGCCGGACATAAGAATCGGACAAAAACTCAGGAAGTTATCGCCGATTTTCCACGGGAATGCTGCTGGCGGGACAGCATTCCCGTGGAAAATCGGCGATAACTTCCTGAGTTTTTGTCCGATTCTTATGCCCGGCATATCGTTGGATGCGTCTTGAGCTTGCGCAACTTTTTGCTGAACACCCCGACCCGATCCGACCGCTCCCCGCTGAGTTATTCCCGAAAAACCAGTTTTCGCTGGAATGCTGCTGGCGGGACAGCATTCCCGTGGAAAATCGGCGATAACTTCCTGAGTTTTTGTCCGATTCTTATGTCCGGCATATCGTTGGATGCGTCTTGAGCTCGCGCAACTTTTTGCTGAACACCCCGACCCGATCCGACCGCCCCCCGCTGAGTTATTCCGGAAAAACTGGTTTTCCGGGAATAACTCAGCGGGGAGCGGTCGGATCGGGTCGGGGTGTTCAGCAAAAAGTTGCGCAAGCTCAAGACGCATCCAACGATATGCCGGGCATAAGAATCGGACAAAAACTCAGGAAGTTATCGCCGATTTTCCACGGGAATGCTGCTGGCGGGACAGCATTCCCGTGGAAAATCGGCGATAACTTCCTGAGTTTTTGTCCGATTCTTATGCCCGGCATATCGTTTGATGCGTCTTGAGCTTGCGCAACTTTTTGCTGAACACCCCGACGCGATCCGACCGCTCCCCGCTGAGTTATTCCCGAAAAACCAGTTTTCGCTGGAATGCTGCTGGCGGGACAGCATTCCCGTGGAAAATCGGCGATAACTTCCTGAGTTTTTGTCCGATTCTTATGTCCGGC
Organism: Anopheles maculipalpis; assembly: GCF_943734695.1. NCBI lineage: Eukaryota > Metazoa > Arthropoda > Insecta > Diptera > Culicidae > Anopheles > Anopheles maculipalpis. Next base: position 28,013 of record NW_026060578.1, on the reverse strand, counting down.
ATATCGTTGGATGCGTCTTGAGCTCGCGCAACTTTTTGCTGAACACCCCGACCCGATCCGACCGCCCCCCGCTGAGTTATTCCGGAAAAACTGGTTTTCCGGGAATAACTCAGCGGGGGGCGGTCGGATCGGGTCGGAGTGTTCAGCAAAAAGTTGCGCAAGCTCAAGACGCATCCAACGATATGCCGGACATAAGAATCGGATAAAAACTCAGGAAGTTATCGCCGATTCAAATTTGTGAAAAGTTTCAAAATTTTGAAACATTTCAAAATTTTGAAACATTTCAAAATTTTGAAACTTTTCACAAATTTGAATCGGCGATAACTTCCTGAGTTTTTGTCCGATTCTTATGTCCGGCATATCGTTGGATGCGTCTTGAGCTTGCGCAACTTTTTGCTGAACACCCCGACCCGATCCGACCGCCCCCCGCTGAGTTATTCCGGAAAAACTGGTTTTCCGGGAATAACTCAGCGGGGAGCGGTCGGATCGGGTCGGGGTGTTCAGCAAAAAGTTGCGCAAGCTCAAGACGCATCCAACGATATGCCGGGCATAAGAATCGGACAAAAACTCAGGAAGTTATCGCCGATTTTCCACGGGAATGCTGCTGGCGGGACAGCATTCCCGTGGAAAATCGGCGATAACTTCCTGAGTTTTTGTCCGATTCTTATGCCCGGCATATCGTTGGATGCGTCTTGAGCTTGCGCAACTTTTTGCTGAACACCCCGACCCGATCCGACCGCTCCCCGCTGAGTTATTCCCGAAAAACCAGTTTTCGCTGGAATGCTGCTGGCGGGACAGCATTCCCGTGGAAAATCGGCGATAACTTCCTGAGTTTTTGTCCGATTCTTATGTCCGGCATATCGTTGGATGCGTCTTGAGCTCGCGCAACTTTTTGCTGAACACCCCGACCCGATCCGACCGCCCCCCGCTGAGTTATTCCGGAAAAACTGGTTTTCCGGGAATAACTCAGCGGGGGGCGGTCGGATCGGGTTGGGGTGTTCAGCAAAAAGTTGCGCAAGCTCAAGACGCATCCAACGATATGCCGGGCATAAGGGTCGGATAAAAACTCAGGAAGTTATCGCCGATTCAAATTTGTGAAAAGTTTCAAAATTTTGAAACTTTTCAAAATTTTGAAACATTTCAAAATTTTGAAACTTTTCACAAATTTGAATCGGCGATAACTTCCTGAGTTTTTGTCCAATTCTTATGTCCGGCATATCGTTGGATGCGTCTTGAGCTCGCGCAACTTTTTGCTGAACACCCCGACCCGATCCGACCGCCCCCCGCTGAGTTATTCCCGGAAAACCAGTTTTTCCGGAATAACTCAGCGGGGAGCGGTCGGATCGGGTCGGGGTGTTCAGCAAAAAGTTGCGCAAGCTCAAGACGCATCCAACGATATGCCGGGCATAAGAATCGGACAAAAACTCAGGAAGTTATCGCCGATTTTCCACGGGAATGCTGCTGGCGGGACAGCATTCCCGTGGAAAATCGGCGATAACTTCCTGAGTTTTTGTCCGATTCTTATGCCCGTCATATCGTTGGATGCGTCTTGAGCTTGCGCAACTTTTTGCTGAACACCCCGACCCGATCCGACCGCTCCCCGCTGAGTTATTCCCGAAAAACCAGTTTTCGCTGGAATGCTGCTGGCGGGACAGCATTCCCGTGGAAAATCGGCGATAACTTCCTGAGTTTTTGTCCGATTCTTATGTCCGGCATATCGTTGGATGCGTCTTGAGCTTGCGCAACTTTTTGCTGAACACCCCGACCCGATCCGACCGCTCTCCGCTGAGTTATTCCCGAAAAACCAGTTTTCGCTGGAATGCTGCTGGCGGGACAGCATTCCCGTGGAAAACCGGCGATAACTTCCTGAGTTTTTGTCCGATTCTTATGTCCGGCATATCGTTGGATGCGTCTTGAGCTCGCGCAACTTTTTGCTGAACACCCCGACCCGATCCGACCGCCCCCCGCTGAGTTATTCCGGAAAAACTGGTTTTCCGGGAATAACTCAGCGGGGGGCGGTCGGATCGGGTCGGGGTGTTCAGCAAAAAGTTGCGCAAGCTCAAGACGCATCCAACGATATGCCGGACATAAGAATCGGATAAAAACTCAGGAAGTTATCGCCGATTCAAATTTGTGAAAAGTTTCAAAATTTTGAAACTTTTCAAAATTTTGAAACATTTCAAAATTTTGAAACTTTTCACAAATTTGAATCGGCGATAACTTCCTGAGTTTTTGTCCGATTCTTATGTCCGGCATATCGTTGGATGCGTCTTGAGCTCGCGCAACTTTTTGCTGAACACCCCGACCCGATCCGACCGCCCCCCGCTGAGTTATTCCGGAAAAACTGGTTTTCCGGGAATAACTCAGCGGGGGGCGGTCGGATCGGGTCGGGGTGTTCAGCAAAAAGTTGCGCAAGCTCAAGACGCATCCAACGATATGCCGGACATAAGAATCGGATAAAAACTCAGGAAGTTATCGCCGATTCAAATTTGTGAAAAGTTTCAAAATTTTGAAACTTTTCAAAATTTTGAAACATTTCAAAATTTTGAAACTTTTCACAAATTTGAATCGGCGATAACTTCCTGAGTTTTTGTCCGATTCTTATGTCCGGCATATCGTTGGATGCGTCTTGAGCTCGCGCAACTTTTTGCTGAACACCCCGACCCGATCCGACCGCCCCCCGCTGAGTTATTCCGGAAAAACTGGTTTTCCGGGAATAACTCAGCGGGGAGCGGTCGGATCGGGTCGGGGTGTTCAGCAAAAAGTTGCGCAAGCTCAAGACGCATCCAACGATATGCCGGGCATAAGAATCGGACAAAAACTCAGGAAGATAACGCCGATTTTCCACGGGAATGCTGCTGGCGGGACAGCATTCCCGTGGAAAATCGGCGATAACTTCCTGAGTTTTTGTCCGATTCTTATGCCCGGCATATCGTTGGATGCGTCTTGAGCTTGCGCAACTTTTTGCTGAACACCCCGACCCGATCCGACCGCTCCCCGCTGAGTTATTCCCGAAAAACCAGTTTTCGCTGGAATGCTGCTGGCGGGACAGCATTCCCGTGGAAAATCGGCGATAACTTCCTGAGTTTTTGTCCGATTCTTATGTCCGGCATATCGTTGGATGCGTCTTGAGCTTGCGCAACTTTTTGCTGAACACCCCGACCCGATCCGACCGCCCCCCGCTGAGTTATTCCGGAAAAACTGGTTTTCCGGGAATAACTCAGCGGGGAGCGGTCGGATCGGTTCGGGGTATTCAGCAAAAAGTTGCGCAAGCTCAAGACGCATCCAACAATATGCCGGGCATAAGAATCGGACAAAAACTCAGGAAGTTATCGCCGATTTTCCACGGGAATGCTGCTGGCGGGACAGCATTCCCGTGGAAAATCGGCGATAACTTCCTGAGTTTTTCCTGAGATGCTGTCCCGCCAGCAGCATTCCAGCGAAAACTGGTTTTTCGGGAATAACTCAGCGGGGAGCGGTCGGATCGGGTCGGGGTGTTCAGCAAAAAGTTGCGCAAGCTCAAGACGCATCCAACGATATGCCGGGCATACGAATCGGACAAAAACTCAGGAAGTTATCGCCGATTTTCCACGGGAATGCTGTCCCGCCAGCAGCATTCCCGTGGAAAATCGGCGATAACTTCCTGAGTTTTTGTCCGATTCTTATGCCCGGCATATTGTTGGATGCGTCTTGAGCTTGCGCAACTTTTTGCTGAATACCCCGAACCGATCCGACCGCTCCCCGCTGAGTTATTCCCGAAAAACCAGTTTTCGCTGGAATGCTGCTGGCGGGACAGCATTCCCGTGGAAAATCGGCGATAACTTCCTGAGTTTTTGTCCGATTCTTATGTCCGGCATATCGTTGGATGCGTCTTGAGCTTGCGCAACTTTTTGCTGAACACCCCGACCCGATCCGACCGCCCCCCGCTGAGTTATTCCGGAAAAACTGGTTTTCCGGGAATAACTCAGCGGGGGGCGGTCGGATCGGGTCGGGGTGTTCAGCAAAAAGTTGCGCAAGCTCAAGACGCATCCAACGATATGCCGGACATAAGAATCGGATAAAAACTCAGGAAGTTATCGCCGATTCAAATTTGTGAAAAGTTTCAAAATTTTGAAACTTTTCAAAATTTTGAAACATTTCAAAATTTTGAAACTTTTCACAAATTTGAATCGGCGATAACTTCCTGAGTTTTTGTCCGATTCTTATGTCCGGCATATCGTTGGATGCGTCTTGAGCTCGCGCAACTTTTTGCTGAACACCCCGACCCGATCCGACCGCCCCCCGCTGAGTTATTCCGGAAAAACTGGTTTTCCGGGAATAACTCAGCGGGGAGCGGTCGGATCGGGTCGGGGTGTTCAGCAAAAAGTTGCGCAAGCTCAAGACGCATCCAACGATATGCCGGGCATAAGAATCGGACAAAAACTCAGGAAGTTATCGCCGATTTTCCACGGGAATGCTGTCCCGCCAGCAGCATTCCAGCGAAAACTGGTTTTTCGGGAATAACTCAGCGGGGAGCGGTCGGATCGGGTCGGGGTGTTGAGCAAAAAGTTGCGCAAGCTCAAGACGCATCCAACGATATGCCGGACATAAGAATCGGATAAAAACTCAGGAAGTTATCGCCGATTCAAATTTGTGAAAAGTTTCAAAATTTTGAAACTTTTCAAAATTTTGAAACATTTCAAAATTTTGAAACTTTTCACAAATTTGAATCGGCGATAACTTCCTGAGTTTTTGTCCGATTCTTATGTCCGGCATATCGTTGGATGCGTCTTGAGCTCGCGCAACTTTTTGCTGAACACCCCGACCCGATCCGACCGCCCCCCGCTGAGTTATTCCGGAAAAACTGGTTTTCCGGGAATAACTCAGCGGGGAGCGGTCGGATCGGGTCGGGGTGTTCAGCAAAAAGTTGCGCAAGCTCAAGACGCATCCAACGATATGCCGGGCATAAGAATCGGACAAAAACTCAGGAAGTTATCGCCGATTTTCCACGGGAATGCTGCTGGCGGGACAGCATTCCCGTGGAAAATCGGCGATAACTTCCTGAGTTTTTGTCCGATTCTTATGCCCGGCATATCGTTGGATGCGTCTTGAGCTTGCGCAACTTTTTGCTGAACACCCCGACCCGATCCGACCGCTCCCCGCTGAGTTATTCCCGAAAAACCAGTTTTCGCTGGAATGCTGCTGGCGGGACAGCATTCCCGTGGAAAATCGGCGATAACTTCCTGAGTTTTTGTCCGATTCTTATGTCCGGCATATCGTTGGATGCGTCTTGAGCTCGCGCAACTTTTTGCTGAACACCCCGACCCGATCCGACCGCCCCCCGCTGAGTTATTCCGGAAAAACTGGTTTTCCGGGAATAACTCAGCGGGGAGCGGTCGGATCGGGTCGGGGTGTTCAGCAAAAAGTTGCGCAAGCTCAAGACGCATCCAACGATATGCCGGACATAAGAATCGGATAAAAACTCAGGAAGTTATCGCCGATTCAAATTTGTGAAAAGTTTCAAAATTTTGAAACTTTTCAAAATTTTGAAACATTTCAAAATTTTGAAACTTTTCACAAATTTGAATCGGCGATAACTTCCTGAGTTTTTGTCCGATTCTTATGTCCGGCATATCGTTGGATGCGTCTTGAGCTCGCGCAACTTTTTGCTGAACACCCCGACCCGATCCGACCGCTCCCTGCTGAGTTATTCCGGAAAAACTGGTTTTCCGGGAATAACTCAGCGGGGAGCGGTCGGATCGGGTCGGGGTGTTCAGCAAAAAGTTGCGCAAGCTCAAGACGCATCCAACGATATGCCGGACATAAGAATCGGACAAAAACTCAGGAAGTTATCGCCGATTTTCCACGGGAATGCTGTCCCGCCAGCAGCATTCCCGTGGAAATCGGCGATAACTTCCTGAGTTTTTGTCCGATTCTTATGCCCGGCATATCGTTGGATGCGTCTTGAGCTTGCGCAACTTTTTGCTGAACACCCCGACCCGATCCGACCGCTCCCCGCTGAGTTATTCCCGAAAAACCAGTTTTCGCTGGAATGCTGCTGGCGGGACAGCATTCCCGTGGAAAATCGGCGATAACTTCCTGAGTTTTTGTCCGATTCTTATGTCCGGCATATCGTTGGATGCGTCTTGAGCTTGCGCAACTTTGTGCTGAAAACCCCGACCCGATCCGACCGCCCCCCGCTGAGTTATTCCGGAAAAACTGGTTTTGCTGCGGGAATGCTGCTGGCGGGACAGCATTCCCGTGGAAAATCGGCGATAACTTCCTGAGTTTTTGTCCGATTCTTATGCCCGGCATATCGTTGGATGCGTCTTGAGCTTGCGCAACTTTTTGCTGAACACCCCGACCCGATCCGACCGCTCCCCGCTGAGTTATTCCCGAAAAACCAGTTTTCGCTGGAATGCTGCTGGCGGGACAGCATTCCCGTGGAAAATCGGCGATAACTCAGCGGGGAGCGGTCGGATCGGGTCGGGGTGTTCAGCAAAAAGTTGCGCAAGCTCAAGACGCATCCAACGATATGCCGGGCATAAGAATCGGACAAAAACTCAGGAAGTTATCGCCGATTTTCCACGGGAATGCTGCTGGCGGGACAGCATTCCCGTGGAAAATCGGCGATAACTTCCTGAGTTTTTGTCCGATTCTTATGCCCGGCATATCGTTGGATGCGTCTTGAGCTTGCGCAACTTTTTGCTGAACACCCCGACCCGATCCGACCGCTCCCCGCTGAGTTATTCCCGAAAAACCAGTTTTCGCTGGAATGCTGCTGGCGGGACAGCATTCCCGTGGAAAATCGGCGATAACTTCCTGAGTTTTTGTCCGATTCTTATGTCCGGCATATCGTTGGATGCGTCTTGAGCTCGCGCAACTTTTTGCTGAACACCCCGACCCGATCCGACCGCCCCCCGCTGAGTTATTCCGGAAAAACTGGTTTTCCGGGAATAACTCAGCGGGGAGCGGTCGGATCGGGTCGGGGTGTTCAGCAAAAAGTTGCGCAAGCTCAAGACGCATCCAACGATATGCCGGGCATAAGAATCGGACAAAAACTCAGGAAGTTATCGCCGATTTTCCACGGGAATGCTGTCCCGCCAGCAGCATTCCAGCGAAAACTGGTTTTTCGGGAATAACTCAGCGGGGAGCGGTCGGATCGGGTCGGGGTGTTGAGCAAAAAGTTGCGCAAGCTCAAGACGCATCCAACGATATGCCGGACATAAGAATCGGATAAAAACTCAGGAAGTTATCGCCGATTCAAATTTGTGAAAAGTTTAAAAATTTTGAAACTTTTCAAAATTTTGAAACATTTCAAAATTTTGAAACTTTTCACAAATTTGAATCGGCGATAACTTCCTGAGTTTTTGTCCGATTCTTATGTCCGGCATATCGTTGGATGCGTCTTGAGCTCGCGCAACTTTTTGCTGAACACCCCGACCCGATCCGACCGCCCCCCGCTGAGTTATTCCGGAAAAACTGGTTTTCCGGGAATAACTCAGCGGGGAGCGGTCGGATCGGGTCGGGGTGTTCAGCAAAAAGTTGCGCAAGCTCAAGACGCATCCAACGATATGCCGGGCATAAGAATCGGACAAAAACTCAGGAAGTTATCGCCGATTTTCCACGGGAATGCTGCTGGCGGGACAGCATTCCCGTGGAAAATCGGCGATAACTTCCTGAGTTTTTGTCCGATTCTTATGCCCGGCATATCGTTGGATGCGTCTTGAGCTTGCGCAACTTTTTGCTGAACACCCCGACCCGATCCGACCGCTCCCCGCTGAGTTATTCCCGAAAAACCAGTTTTCGCTGGAATGCTGCTGGCGGGACAGCATTCCCGTGGAAAATCGGCGATAACTTCCTGAGTTTTTGTCCGATTCTTATGTCCGGCATATCGTTGGATGCGTCTTGAGCTCGCGCAACTTTTTGCTGAACACCCCGACCCGATCCGACCGCCCCCCGCTGAGTTATTCCGGAAAAACTGGTTTTCCGGGAATAACTCAGCGGGGAGCGGTCGGATCGGGTCGGGGTGTTCAGCAAAAAGTTGCGCAAGCTCAAGACGCATCCAACGATATGCCGGACATAAGAATCGGATAAAAACTCAGGAAGTTATCGCCGATTCAAATTTGTGAAAAGTTTCAAAATTTTGAAACTTTTCAAAATTTTGAAACATTTCAAAATTTTGAAACTTTTCACAAATTTGAATCGGCGATAACTTCCTGAGTTTTTGTCCGATTCTTATGTCCGGCATATCGTTGGATGCGTCTTGAGCTCGCGCAACTTTTTGCTGAACACCCCGACCCGATCCGACCGCTCCCTGCTGAGTTATTCCGGAAAAACTGGTTTTCCGGGAATAACTCAGCGGGGAGCGGTCGGATCGGGTCGGGGTGTTCAGCAAAAAGTTGCGCAAGCTCAAGACGCATCCAACGATATGCCGGACATAAGAATCGGACAAAAACTCAGGAAGTTATCGCCGATTTTCCACGGGAATGCTGTCCCGCCAGCAGCATTCCCGTGGAAATCGGCGATAACTTCCTGAGTTTTTGTCCGATTCTTATGCCCGGCATATCGTTGGATGCGTCTTGAGCTTGCGCAACTTTTTGCTGAACACCCCGACCCGATCCGACCGCTCCCCGCTGAGTTATTCCCGAAAAACCAGTTTTCGCTGGAATGCTGCTGGCGGGACAGCATTCCCGTGGAAAATCGGCGATAACTTCCTGAGTTTTTGTCCGATTCTTATGTCCGGCATATCGTTGGATGCGTCTTGAGCTTGCGCAACTTTGTGCTGAAAACCCCGACCCGATCCGACCGCCCCCCGCTGAGTTATTCCGGAAAAACTGGTTTTGCTGCGGGAATGCTGCTGGCGGGACAGCATTCCCGTGGAAAATCGGCGATAACTTCCTGAGTTTTTGTCCGATTCTTATGCCCGGCATATCGTTGGATGCGTCTTGAGCTTGCGCAACTTTTTGCTGAACACCCCGACCCGATCCGACCGCTCCCCGCTGAGTTATTCCCGAAAAACCAGTTTTCGCTGGAATGCTGCTGGCGGGACAGCATTCCCGTGGAAAATCGGCGATAACTCAGCGGGGAGCGGTCGGATCGGGTCGGGGTGTTCAGCAAAAAGTTGCGCAAGCTCAAGACGCATCCAACGATATGCCGGGCATAAGAATCGGACAAAAACTCAGGAAGTTATCGCCGATTTTCCACGGGAATGCTGCTGGCGGGACAGCATTCCCGTGGAAAATCGGCGATAACTTCCTGAGTTTTTGTCCGATTCTTATGCCCGGCATATCGTTGGATGCGTCTTGAGCTTGCGCAACTTTTTGCTGAACACCCCGACCCGATCCGACCGCTCCCCGCTGAGTTATTCCCGAAAAACCAGTTTTCGCTGGAATGCTGCTGGCGGGACAGCATTCCCGTGGAAAATCGGCGATAACTTCCTGAGTTTTTGTCCGATTCTTATGTCCGGCATATCGTTGGATGCGTCTTGAGCTTGCGCAACTTTTTGCTGAACACCCCGACCCGATCCGACCGCCCCCCGCTGAGTTATTCCGGAAAAACTGGTTTTCCGGGAATAACTCAGCGGGGGGCGGTCGGATCGGGTCGGGGTGTTCAGCAAAAAGTTGCGCAAGCTCAAGACGCATCCAACGATATGCCGGACATAAGAATCGGATAAAAACTCAGGAAGTTATCGCCGATTCAAATTTGTGAAAAGTTTCAAAATTTTGAAACTTTTCAAAATTTTGAAACATTTCAAAATTTTGAAACTTTTCACAAATTTGAATCGGCGATAACTTCCTGAGTTTTTGTCCGATTCTTATGTCCGGCATATCGTTGGATGCGTCTTGAGCTCGCGCAACTTTTTGCTGAACACCCCGACCCGATCCGACCGCCCCCCGCTGAGTTATTCCGGAAAAACTGGTTTTCCGGGAATAACTCAGCGGGGAGCGGTCGGATCGGGTCGGGGTGTTCAGCAAAAAGTTGCGCAAGCTCAAGACGCATCCAACGATATGCCGGGCATAAGAATCGGACAAAAACTCAGGAAGTTATCGCCGATTTTCCACGGGAATGCTGTCCCGCCAGCAGCATTCCAGCGAAAACTGGTTTTTCGGGAATAACTCAGCGGGGAGCGGTCGGATCGGGTCGGGGTGTTCAGCAAAAAGTTGCGCAAGCTCAAGACGCATCCAACGATATGCCGGGCATAAGAATCGGACAAAAACTCAGGAAGTTATCGCCGATTTTCCACGGGAATGCTGTCCCGCCAGCAGCATTCCAGCGAAAACTGGTTTTTCGGGAATAACTCAGCGGGGAGCGGTCGGATCGGGTCGGGGTGTTCAGCAAAAAGTTGCGCAAGCTCAAGACGCATCCAACGATATGCCGGGCATAAGAATCGGACAAAAACTCAGGAAGTTATCGCCGATTTTCCACGGGAATGCTGCTGGCGGGACAGCATTCCCGTGGAAAATCGGCGATAACTTCCTGAGTTTTTGTCCGATTCTTATGTCCGGCATATCGTTGGATGCGTCTTGAGCTTGCGCAACTTTTTGCTGAACACCCCGACCCGATCCGACCGCTCCCCGCTGAGTTATTCCCGGAAAACCAGTTTTCGCTGGAATGCTGCTGGCGGGACAGCATTCCCGTGGAAAATCGGCGATAACTTCCTGAGTTTTTGTCCGATTCTTATGTCCGGCATATCGTTGGATGCGTCTTGAGCTCGCGCAACTTTTTGCTGAACACCCCGACCCGATCCGACCGCCCCCCGCTGAGTTATTCCGGAAAAACTGGTTTTCCGGAAATAAATCAGCGGGGGGCGGTCGGATCGGGTCGGGGTGTTCAGCAAAAAGTTGCGCAAGCTCAAGACGCATCCAACGATATGCCGGGCATAAGAATCGGACAAAAACTCAGGAAGTTATCGCCGATTCAAATTTGTGAAAAGTTTCAAAATTTTGAAACTTTTCAAAATTTTGAAACATTTCAAAATTTTGAAACTTTTCACAAATTTGAATCGGCGATAACTTCCTGAGTTTTTGTCCGATTCTTATGTCCGGCATATCGTTGGATGCGTCTTGAGCTCGCGCAACTTTTTGCTGAACACCCCGACCCGATCCGACCGCTCCCCGCCGAGTTATTGACAGCATTCCCGTGGAAAATCGGCGATAACTTCCTGAGTTTTTGTCCGATTCTTATGCCCGGCATATCGTTGGATGCGTCTTGAGCTTGCGCAACTTTTTGCTGAACACCCCGACCCGATCCGACCGCTCCCCGCTGAGTTATTCCCGAAAAACCAGTTTTCGCTGGAATGCTGCTGGCGGGACAGCATTCCCGTGGAAAATCGGCGATAACTTCCTGAGTTTTTGTCCGATTCTTATGTCCGGCATATCGTTGGATGCGTCTTGAGCTTGCGCAACTTTTTGCTGAACACCCCGACCCGATCCGACCGCCCCCCGCTGAGTTATTCCGGAAAAACTGGTTTTCCGGGAATAACTCAGCGGGGAGCGGTCGGATCGGGTCGGGGTGTTCAGCAAAAAGTTGCGCAAGCTCAAGACGCGTCCAACGATATGCCGGGCATAAGAATCGGACAAAAACTCAGGAAGTTATCGCCGATTTTCCACGGGAATGCTGCTGGCGGGACAGCATTCCCGTGGAAAATCGGCGATAACTTCCTGAGTTTTTGTCCGATTCTTATGCCCGGCATATCGTTGGATGCGTCTTGAGCTTGCGCAACTTTTTGCTGAACACCCCGACCCGATCCGACCGCTCCCCGCTGAGTTATTCCCGAAAAACCAGTTTTCGCTGGAATGCTGCTGGCGGGACAGCATTCCCGTGGAAAATCGGCGATAACTTCCTGAGTTTTTGTCCGATTCTTATGTCCGGCATATCGTTGGATGCGTCTTGAGCTCGCGCAACTTTTTGCTGAACACCCCGACCCGATCCGACCGCCCCCCGCTGAGTTATTCCGGAAAAACTGGTTTTCCGGGAATAACTCAGCGGGGGGCGGTCGGATCGGGTCGGGGTGTTCAGCAAAAAGTTGCGCAAGCTCAAGACGCATCCAACGATATGCCGGGCATAAGAATCGGACAAAAACTCAGGAAGTTATCGCCGATTTTCCACGGGAATGCTGCTGGCGGGACAGCTGGCGGGACAGCATTCCCGTGGAAAATCGGCGATAACTTCCTGAGTTTTTGTCCGATTCTTATGCCCGGCATATCGTTGGATGCGTCTTGAGCTTGCGCAACTTTTTGCTGAACACCCCGACCCGATCCGACCGCTCCCCGCTGAGTTATTCCCGAAAAACCAGTTTTCGCTGGAATGCTGCTGGCGGGACAGCATTCCCGTGGAAAATCGGCGATAACTTCCTGAGTTTTTGTCCGATTCTTATGTCCGGCATATCGTTGGATGCGTCTTGAGCTTGCGCAACTTTTTGCTGAACACTCCGACCCGATCCGACCGCCCCCCGCTGAGTTATTCCGGAAAAACTGGTTTTCCACGGGAATGCTGCTGGCGGGACAGCATTCCCGTGGAAAATCGGCGATAACTTCCTGAGTTTTTGTCCGATTCTTATGCCCGGCATATCGTTGGATGCGTCTTGAGCTTGCGCAACTTTTTGCTGAACACCCCGACCCGATCCGACCGCTCCCCGCTGAGTTATTCTCGAAAAACCAGTTTTCGCTGGAATGCTGCTGGCGGGACAGCATTCCCGTGGAAAATCGGCGATAACTTCCTGAGTTTTTGTCCGATTCTTATGTCCGGCATATCGTTGGATGCGTCTTGAGCTTGCGCAACTTTTTGCTGAACACCCCGACCCGATCCGACCGCCCCCCGCTGAGTTATTCCGGAAAAACTGGTTTTCCACGGGAATGCTGCTGGCGGGACAGCATTCCCGTGGAAAATCGGCGATAACTTCCTGAGTTTTTGTCCGATTCTTATGTCCGGCATATCGTTGGATGCGTCTTGAGCTTGCGCAACTTTTTGCTGAACACCCCGACCCGATCCGACCGCTCCCCGCTGAGTTATTCTCGAAAAACCAGTTTTCGCTGGAATGCTGCTGGCGGGACAGCATTCCCGTGGAAAATCGGCGATAACTTCCTGAGTTTTTGTCCGATTCTTATGTCCGGCATATCGTTGGATGCGTCTTGAGCTTGCGCAACTTTTTGCTGAACACCCCGACCCGATCCGACCGCTCCCCGCTGAGTTATTCCCGAAAAACCAGTTTTCGCTGGAATGCTGCTGGCGGGACAGCATTCCCGTGGAAAATCGGCGATAACTTCCTGAGTTTTTGTCCGATTCTTATGTCCGGCATATCGTTGGATGCGTCTTGAGCTCGCGCAACTTTTTGCTGAACACCCCGACTCGATCCGACCGCCCCCCGCTGAGTTATTCCGGAAAAACTGGTTTGCGAGTTTTTGAATTTTGAAAAGTTTCAAAATTTTGAAACTTTTCACAAATTTGAATCGGCGATAACTTCCTGAGTTTTTATCCGATTCTTATGCCCGGCATATCGTTGGATGCGTCTTGAGCTTGCGCAACTTTTTGCTGAACACCCCGACCCGATCCGACCGCTCCCCGCTGAGTTATTCCCGAAAAACCAGTTTTCGCTGGAATGCTGCTGGCGGGACAGCATTCCCGTGGAAAATCGGCGATAACTTCCTGAGTTTTTGTCCGATTCTTATGTCCGGCATATCGTTGGATGCGTCTTGAGCTTGCGCAACTTTTTGCTGAACACCCCGACCCGATCCGACCGCTCCCCGCTGAGTTATTCCCGAAAAACCAGTTTTCGCTGGAATGCTGCTGGCGGGACAGCATTCCCGTGGAAAATCGGCGATAACTTCCTGAGTTTTTGTCCGATTCTTATGTCCGGCATATCGTTGGATGCGTCTTGAGCTCGCGCAACTTTTTGCTGAACACCCCGACTCGATCCGACCGCCCCCCGCTGAGTTATTCCGGAAAAACTGGTTTGCGAGTTTTTGAATTTTGAAAAGTTTCAAAATTTTGAAACTTTTCACAAATTTGAATCGGCGATAACTTCCTGAGTTTTTATCCGATTCTTATGCCCGGCATATCGTTGGATGCGTCTTGAGCTTGCGCAACTTTTTGCTGAACACCCCGACCCGATCCGACCGCCCCCCGCTGAGTTATTCCCGGAAAACCAGAGTTATTCCCGAAAAACCAGTTTTCGCTGGAATGCTGCTGGCGGGACAGCATTCCCGTGGAAAATCGGCGATAACTTCCTGAGTTTTTGTCCGATTCTTATGCCCGGCATATCGTTGGATGCGTCTTGAGCTTGCGCAACTTTTTGCTGAACACCCCGACCCGATCCGACCGCTCCCCGCTGAGTTATTCCCGAAAAACCAGTTTTCGCTGGAATGCTGCTGGCGGGACAGCATTCCCGTGGAAAATCGGCGATAACTTCCTGAGTTTTTGTCCGATTCTTATGTCCGGCATATCGTTGGATGCGTCTTGAGCTCGCGCAACTTTTTGCTGAACACCCCGACCCGATCCGACCGCCCCCCGCTGAGTTATTCCGGAAAAACTGGTTTTCCGGGAATAACTCAGCGGGGAGCGGTCGGATCGGGTCGGGGTGTTCAGCAAAAAGTTGCGCAAGCTCAAGACGCATCCAACGATATGCCGGACATAAGAATCGGACAAAAACTCAGGAAGTTATCGCCGATTCAAATTTGTGAAAAGTTTCAAAATTTTGAAACTTTTCAAAATTTTGAAACATTTCAAAATTTTGAAACTTTTCACAAATTTGAATCGGCGATAACTTCCTGAGTTTTTGTCCGATTCTTATGTCCGGCATATCGTTGGATGCGTCTTGAGCTCGCGCAACTTTTTGCTGAACACCCCGACCCGATCCGACCGCCCCCCGCTGAGTTATTACGGAAAAACTGGTTTTCCGGGAATAACTCAGCGGGGAGCGGTCGGATCGGGTCGGGGTGTTCAGCAAAAAGTTGCGCAAGCTCAAGACGCATCCAACGATATGCCGGGCATAAGAATCGGACAAAAACTCAGGAAGTTATCGCCGATTTTCCACGGGAATGCTGCTGGCGGGACAGCATTCCCGTGGAAAATCGGCGATAACTTCCTGAGTTTTTGTCCGATTCTTATGCCCGGCATATCGTTGGATGCGTCTTGAGCTTGCGCAACTTTTTGCTGAATACCCCGAACCGATCCGACCGCTTCCCGCTGAGTTATTCCCGGAAAACCAGTTTTTCCGGAATAACTCAGCGGGGGGCGGTCGGATCGGGTCGGAGTGTTCAGCAAAAAGTTGCGCAAGCTCAAGACGCATCCAACGATATGCCGGACATAAGAATCGGACAAAAACTCAGGAAGTTATCGCCGATTTTCCACGGGAATGCTGTCCCGCCAGCAGCATTCCAGCGAAAACTGGTTTTTCGGGAATAACTCAGCGGGGAGCGGTCGGATCGGGTCGGGGTGTTCAGCAAAAAGTTGCGCAAGCTCAAGACGCATCCAACGATATGCCGGGCATAAGAATCGGACAAAAACTCAGGAAGTTATCGCCGATTTTCCACGGGAATGCTGTCCCGCCAGCAGCATTCCCGTGGAAAATCGGCGATAACTTCCTGAGTTTTTGTCCGATTCTTATGCCCGGCATATCGTTGGATGCGTCTTGAGCTTGCGCAACTTTTTGCTGAACACCCCGACCCGATCCGACCGCTCCCCGCTGAGTTATTCCCGGAAAACCAGTTTTTCCGGAATAACTCAGCGGGGGGCGGTCGGATCGGGTCGGGGTGTTCAGCAAAAAGTTGCGCGAGCTCAAGACGCATCCAACGATATGCCGGACATAAGAATCGGACAAAAACTCAGGAAGTTATCGCCGATTTTCCACGGGAATGCTGCTGGCGGGACAGCATTCCCGTGGAAAATCGGCGATAACTTCCTGAGTTTTTGTCCGATTCTTATGTCCGGCATATCGTTGGATGCGTCTTGAGCTTGCGCAACTTTTTGCTGAACACTCCGACCCGATCCGACCGCCCCCCGCTGAGTTATTCCGGAAAAACTGGTTTTCCGGGAATAACTCAGCGGGGAGCGGTCGGATCGGTTCGGGGTATTCAGCAAAAAGTTGCGCAAGCTCAAGACGCATCCAACGATATGCCGGGCATAAGAATCGGACAAAAACTCAGGAAGTTATCGCCGATTTTCCACGGGAATGCTGTCCCGCCAGCAGCATTCCCGTGGAAAATCGGCGATAACTTCCTGAGTTTTTGTCCGATTCTTATGCCCGGCATATTGTTGGATGCGTCTTGAGCTTGCGCAACTTTTTGCTGAATACCCCGAACCGATCCGACCGCTCCCCGCTGAGTTATTCCCGGAAAACCAGAGTTATTCCCGAAAAACCAGTTTTCGCTGGAATGCTGCTGGCGGGACAGCATTCCCGTGGAAAATCGGCGATAACTTCCTGAGTTTTTGTCCGATTCTTATGCCCGGCATATCGTTGGATGCGTCTTGAGCTTGCGCAACTTTTTGCTGAACACCCCGACCCGATCCGACCGCTCCCCGCTGAGTTATTCCCGAAAAACCAGTTTTCGCTGGAATGCTGCTGGCGGGACAGCATTCCCGTGGAAAATCGGCGATAACTTCCTGAGTTTTTGTCCGATTCTTATGTCCGGCATATCGTTGGATGCGTCTTGAGCTCGCGCAACTTTTTGCTGAACACCCCGACCCGATCCGACCGCCCCCCGCTGAGTTATTCCGGAAAAACTGGTTTTCCGGGAATAACTCAGCGGGGGGCGGTCGGATCGGGTCGGGGTGTTCAGCAAAAAGTTGCGCAAGCTCAAGACGCATCCAACGATATGCCGGACATAAGAATCGGACAAAAACTCAGGAAGTTATCGCCGATTCAAATTTGTGAAAAGTTTCAAAATTTTGAAACTTTTCAAAATTTTGAAACATTTCAAAATTTTGAAACTTTTCACAAATTTGAATCGGCGATAACTTCCTGAGTTTTTGTCCGATTCTTATGTCCGGCATATCGTTGGATGCGTCTTGAGCTCGCGCAACTTTTTGCTGAACACCCCGACCCGATCCGACCGCCCCCCGCTGAGTTATTCCGGAAAAACTGGTTTTCCGGGAATAACTCAGCGGGGAGCGGTCGGATCGGGTCGGGGTGTTCAGCAAAAAGTTGCGCAAGCTCAAGACGCATCCAACGATATGCCGGGCATAAGAATCGGACAAAAACTCAGGAAGTTATCGCCGATTTTCCACGGGAATGCTGCTGGCGGGACAGCATTCCCGTGGAAAATCGGCGATAACTTCCTGAGTTTTTGTCCGATTCTTATGCCCGGCATATCGTTGGATGCGTCTTGAGCTTGCGCAACTTTTTGCTGAATACCCCGAACCGATCCGACCGCTTCCCGCTGAGTTATTCCCGGAAAACCAGTTTTTCCGGAATAACTCAGCGGGGGGCGGTCGGATCGGGTCGGAGTGTTCAGCAAAAAGTTGCGCAAGCTCAAGACGCATCCAACGATATGCCGGACATAAGAATCGGACAAAAACTCAGGAAGTTATCGCCGATTTTCCACGGGAATGCTGTCCCGCCAGCAGCATTCCAGCGAAAACTGGTTTTTCGGGAATAACTCAGCGGGGAGCGGTCGGATCGGGTCGGGGTGTTCAGCAAAAAGTTGCGCAAGCTCAAGACGCATCCAACGATATGCCGGGCATAAGAATCGGACAAAAACTCAGGAAGTTATCGCCGATTTTCCACGGGAATGCTGTCCCGCCAGCAGCATTCCCGTGGAAAATCGGCGATAACTTCCTGAGTTTTTGTCCGATTCTTATGCCCGGCATATCGTTGGATGCGTCTTGAGCTTGCGCAACTTTTTGCTGAACACCCCGACCCGATCCGACCGCTCCCCGCTGAGTTATTCCCGGAAAACCAGTTTTTCCGGAATAACTCAGCGGGGGGCGGTCGGATCGGGTCGGGGTGTTCAGCAAAAAGTTGCGCGAGCTCAAGACGCATCCAACGATATGCCGGACATAAGAATCGGACAAAAACTCAGGAAGTTATCGCCGATTTTCCACGGGAATGCTGCTGGCGGGACAGCATTCCCGTGGAAAATCGGCGATAACTTCCTGAGTTTTTGTCCGATTCTTATGTCCGGCATATCGTTGGATGCGTCTTGAGCTTGCGCAACTTTTTGCTGAACACTCCGACCCGATCCGACCGCCCCCCCGCTGAGTTATTCCGGAAAAACTGGTTTTCCGGGAATAACTCAGCGGGGAGCGGTCGGATCGGTTCGGGGGTATTCAGCAAAAAGTTGCGCAAGCTCAAGACGCATCCAACGATATGCCGGGCATAAGAATCGGACAAAAACTCAGGAAGTTATCGCCGATTTTCCACGGGAATGCTGGTCCCGCCAGCAGCATTCCCGTGGAAAATCGGCGATAACTTCCTGAGTTTTTGTCCGATTCTTATGCCCGGCATATTGTTGGATGCGTCTTGAGCTTGCGCAACTTTTTGCTGAACACCCCGACCCGATCCCGACCGCTCCCCGCTGAGTTATTCCCGAAAAACCAGTTTTCGCTGGAATGCTGCTGGCGGGACAGCATTCCCGTGGAAAATCGGCGATAACTTCCTGAGTTTTTGTCCGATTCTTATGTCCGGCATATCGTTGGATGCGTCTTGAGCTCGCGCAACTTTTTGCTGAACACCCCGACCCGATCCGACCGCCCCCCCGCTGAGTTATTCCGGAAAAACTGGTTTTCCGGGAATAACTCAGCGGGGAGCGGTCGGATCGGGTCGGGGGTGTTCAGCAAAAAGTTGCGCAAGCTCAAGACGCATCCAACGATATGCCGGGCATAAGAATCGGACAAAAACTCAGGAAGTTATCGCCGATTTTCCACGGGAATGCTGCTGGCGGGACAGCATTCCCGTGGAAAATCGGCGATAACTTCCTGAGTTTTTGTCCGATTCTTATGCCCGGCATAATCGTTGGATGCGTCTTGAGCTTGCGCAACTTTTTTGCTGAACACCCCGACCCGATCCGACCGCTCCCCGCTGAGTTATTCCGAAAAACCAGTTTTCGCTGGAATGCTGCTGGCGGGACAGCATTCCCGTGGAAAATCGGCGATAACTTCCTGAGTTTTTGTCCGATTCTTATGCCCGGCATATCGTTGGATGCGTCTTGAGCTTGCGCAACTTTTTGCTGAACACCCCGACCCGATCCGACCGCCCCCCGCTGAGTTATTCCGGAAAAACTGGTTTTCCGGGAATAACTCAGCGGGGAGCGGTCGGATCGGTTCGGGGTATTCAGCAAAAAGTTGCGCAAGCTCAAGACGCATCCAACAATATGCCGGGCATAAGAATCGGACAAAAACTCAGGAAGTTATCGCCGATTTTCCACGGGAATGCTGCTGGCGGGACAGCATTCCCGTGGAAAATCGGCGATAACTTCCTGAGTTTTTGTCCGATTCTTATGCCCGGCATATCGTTGGATGCGTCTTGAGCTTGCGCAACTTTTTGCTGAATACCCCGAACCGATCCGACCGCTCCCCGCTGAGTTATTCCCGGAAAACCAGTTTTTCCGGAATAACTCAGCGGGGGGCGGTCGGATCGGGTCGGAGTGTTCAGCAAAAAGGTTGCGCAAGCTCAAGACGCATCCAACGATATGCCGGACATAAGAATCGGACAAAAACTCAGGAAGTTATCGCCGATTTTCCACGGGAATGCTGTCCCGCCAGCAGCATTCCCGTGGAAAATCGGCGATAACTTCCTGAGTTTTTGTCCGATTCTTATGTCCGGCATATCGTTGGATGCGTCTTGAGCTCGCGCAACTTTTTGCTGAACACCCCGACCCGATCCGACCGCCCCCCGCTGAGTTATTCCGGAAAAACTGGTTTTCCGGGAATAACTCAGCGGGGAGCGGTCGGATCGGGTCGGGGGTGTTCAGCAAAAAGTTGCGCAAGCTCAAGACGCATCCAACGATATGCCGGGCATAAGAATCGGACAAAAACTCAGGAAGTTATCGCCGATTTTCCACGGGAATGCTGCTGCGGGACAGCATTCCCGTGGAAAATCGGCGATAACTTCCTGAGTTTTTGTCCGATTCTTATGCCCGGCATATCGTTGGATGCGTCTTGAGCTTGCGCAACTTTTTGCTGAACACCCCGACCCGATCCGACCGCTCCCCGCTGAGTTATTCCCGAAAAACCAGTTTTCGCTGGAATGCTGCTGGCGGGACAGCATTCCCGTGGAAAATCGGCGATAACTTCCTGAGTTTTTGTCCGATTCTTATGTCCGGCATATCGTTGGATGCGTCTTTTTTCGGGATTCCGGAAAAACTGGTTTTCCGGGAATAACTCAGCGGGGAGCGGTCGGATCGGGTCGGGGTGTTCAGCAAAAAGTTGCGCAAGCTCAAGACGCATCCAACGATATGCCGGGCATAAGAATCGGACAAAAACTCAGGAAGTTATCGCCGATTTTCCACGGGAATGCTGCTGGCGGGACAGCATTCCCGTGGAAAATCGGCGATAACTTCCTGAGTTTTTGTCCGATTCTTATGCCCGGCATATCGTTGGATGCGTCTTGAGCTTGCGCAACTTTTTGCTGAACACCCCGACCCGATCCGACCGCTCCCCGCTGAGTTATTCCCGAAAAACCAGTTTTCGCTGGAATGCTGCTGGCGGGACAGCATTCCCGTGGAAAATCGGCGATAACTTCCTGAGTTTTTGTCCGATTCTTATGTCCGGCATATCGTTGGATGCGTCTTGAGCTTGCGCAACTTTTTGCTGAACACCCCGACCCGATCCGACCGCTCCCCGCTGAGTTATTCCCGAAAAACCAGTTTTCGCTGGAATGCTGCTGGCGGGACAGCATTCCCGTGGAAAATCGGCGATAACTTCCTGAGTTTTTGTCCGATTCTTATGTCCGGCATATCGTTGGATGCGTCTTGAGCTTGCGCAACTTTTTGCTGAACACCCCGATCCGATCCGACCGCTCTCCGCTGAGTTATTCCCGAAAAACCAGTTTTCGCTGGAATGCTGCTGGCGGGACAGCATTCCCGTGGAAAATCGGCGATAACTTCCTGAGTTTTTGTCCGATTCTTATGCCCGGCATATCGTTGGATGCGTCTTGAGCTTGCGCAACTTTTTGCTGAACACCCCGACCCGATCCGACCGCCCCCCGCTGAGTTATTCCGGAAAAACTGGTTTTCCGGGAATAACTCAGCGGGGAGCGGTCGGATCGGTTCGGGGTATTCAGCAAAAAGTTGCGCAAGCTCAAGACGCATCCAACGATATGCCGGGCATAAGAATCGGACAAAAACTCAGGAAGTTATCGCCGATTTTCCACGGGAATGGTGTCCCGCCAGCAGCATTCCAGCGAAAACTGGTTTTTCGGGAATAACTCAGCGGAGAGCGGTCGGATCGGATCGGGGTGTTCAGCAAAAAGTTGCGCAAGCTCAAGACGCATCCAACGATATGCCGGACATAAGAATCGGACAAAAAACTCAGGAAGTTATCGCCGATTTTCCACGGGAATGCTGTCCCGCCAGCAGCATTCCAGCGAAAACTGGTTTTTCGGGAATAACTCAGCGGGGAGCGGTCGGATCGGGTCGGGGTGTTCAGCAAAAAGTTGCGCAAGCTCAAGACGCATCCAACGATATGCCGGACATAAGAATCGGACAAAAACTCAGGAAGTTATCGCCGATTCAAATTTGTGAAAAGTTTCAAAATTTTGAAATGTTTCAAAATTTTGAAAAGTTTCAAAATTTTGAAACTTTTCACAAATTTGAATCGGCGATAACTTCCTGAGTTTTTGTCCGATTCTTATGTCCG
The DNA here is from genome assembly GCF_943734695.1 of Anopheles maculipalpis. Taxonomy (NCBI): domain Eukaryota; kingdom Metazoa; phylum Arthropoda; class Insecta; order Diptera; family Culicidae; genus Anopheles; species Anopheles maculipalpis. The sequence goes on along the minus strand of NW_026060578.1, from coordinate 6,239 downwards.
GCATATCGTTGGATGCGTCTTGAGCTCGCGCAACTTTTTGCTGAACACCCCGACCCGATCCGACCGCCCCCCGCTGAGTTATTCCGGAAAAACTGGTTTTCCGGGAATAACTCAGCGGGGGGCGGTCGGATCGGGTCGGGGTGTTCAGCAAAAAGTTGCGCAAGCTCAAGACGCATCCAACGATATGCCGGACATAAGAATCGGATAAAAACTCAGGAAGTTATCGCCGATTCAAATTTGTGAAAAGTTTCAAAATTTTGAAACTTTTCAAAATTTTGAAACATTTCAAAATTTTGAAACTTTTCACAAATTTGAATCGGCGATAACTTCCTGAGTTTTTGTCCGATTCTTATGTCCGGCATATCGTTGGATGCGTCTTGAGCTCGCGCAACTTTTTGCTGAACACCCCGACCCGATCCGACCGCCCCCCGCTGAGTTATTCCGAAAAACTGGTTTTCCGGGAATAACTCAGCGGGGAGCGGTCGGATCGGGTCGGGGTGTTCAGCAAAAAGTTGCGCAAGCTCAAGACGCATCCAACGATATGCCGGGCATAAGAATCGGACAAAAACTCAGGAAGTTATCGCCGATTTTCCACGGGAATGCTGCTGGCGGGACAGCATTCCCGTGGAAAATCGGCGATAACTTCCTGAGTTTTTGTCCGATTCTTATGTCCGGCATATCGTTGGATGCGTCTTGAGCTCGCGCAACTTTTTGCTGAACACCCCGACCCGATCCGACCGCCCCCCGCTAAGTTATTCCGGAAAAACTGGTTTTCCGGGAATAACTCAGCGGGGGGCGGTCGGATCGGGTCGGGGTGTTCAGCAAAAAGTTGCGCAAGCTCAAGACGCATCCAACGATATGCCGGACATAAGAATCGGATAAAAACTCAGGAAGTTATCGCCGATTCAAATTTGTGAAAAGTTTCAAAATTTTGAAACTTTTCAAAATTTTGAAACATTTCAAAATTTTGAAACTTTTCACAATTTGAATCGGCGATAACTTCCTGAGTTTTTGTCCGATTCTTATGCCCGGCATATCGTTGGATGCGTCTTGAGCTTGCGCAACTTTTTGCTGAACACCCCGACCCGATCCGACCGCTCCCCGCTGAGTTATTCCGGAAAAACTGGTTTTCCGGGAATAACTCAGCGGGGAGCGGTCGGATCGGGTCGGGGTGTTCAGCAAAAAGTTGCGCAAGCTCAAGACGCATCCAACGATATGCCGGGCATAAGAATCGGACAAAAACTCAGGAAGTTATCGCCGATTTTCCACGGGAATGCTGTCCCGCCAGCAGCATTCCAGCGAAAACTGTTTTTTCGGGAATAACCCAGCGGGGGGCGGTCGGATCGGGTCGGGGTGTTCAGCAAAAAGTTGCGCGAGCTCAAGACGCATCCAACGATATGCCGGACATAAGAATCGGACAAAAACTCAGGAAGTTATCGCCGATTTTCCACGGGAATGCTTGCGCAACTTTTTGCTGAACACCCCGACCCGATCCGACCGCTCTCCGCTGAGTTATTCCCGAAAAACCAGTTTTCGCTGGAATGCTGCTGCGGGACAGCATTCCCGTGGAAAACCGGCGATAACTTCCTGAGTTTTTGTCCGATTCTTATGTCCGGCATATCGTTGGATGCGTCTTGAGCTCGCGCAACTTTTTGCTGAACACCCCGACCCGATCCGACCGCCCCCCGCTAAGTTATTCCGGAAAAACTGGTTTTCCGGGAATAACTCAGCGGGGGGCGGTCGGATCGGGTCGGGGTGTTCAGCAAAAAGTTGCGCAAGCTCAAGACGCATCCAACGATATGCCGGACATAAGAATCGGATAAAAACTCAGGAAGTTATCGCCGATTCAAATTTGTGAAAAGTTTCAAAATTTTGAAACTTTTCAAAATTTTGAAACATTTCAAAATTTTGAAACTTTTCACAAATTTGAATCGGCGATAACTTCCTGAGTTTTTGTCCGATTCTTATGCCCGGCATATCGTTGGATGCGTCTTGAGCTTGCGCAACTTTTTGCTGAACACCCCGACCCGATCCGACCGCTCCCCGCTGAGTTATTCCGGAAAAACTGGTTTTCCGGGAATAACTCAGCGGGGAGCGGTCGGATCGGGTCGGGGTGTTCAGCAAAAAGTTGCGCAAGCTCAAGACGCATCCAACGATATGCCGGGCATAAGAATCGGACAAAAACTCAGGAAGTTATCGCCGATTTTCCACGGGAATGCTGCTGGCGGGACAGCATTCCCGTGGAAAATCGGCGATAACTTCCTGAGTTTTTGTCCGATTCTTATGCCCGGCATATCGTTGGATGCGTCTTGAGCTTGCGCAACTTTTTGCTGAACACCCCGACCCGATCCGACCGCTCCCCGCTGAGTTATTCTCGAAAAACCAGTTTTCGCTGGAATGCTGCTGGCGGGACAGCATTCCCGTGGAAAATCGGCGATAACTTCCTGAGTTTTTGTCCGATTCTTCTGTCCGGCATATCGTTGGATGCGTCTTGAGCTCGCGCAACTTTTTGCTGAACACCCCGACCCGATCCGACCGCCCCCCGCTAAGTTATTCCGGAAAAACTGGTTTTCCGGGAATAACTCAGCGGGGGGCGGTCGGATCGGGTCGGGGTGTTCAGCAAAAAGTTGCGCAAGCTCAAGACGCATCCAACGATATGCCGGACATAAGAATCGGATAAAAACTCAGGAAGTTATCGCCGATTCAAATTTGTGAAAAGTTTCAAAATTTTGAAACTTTTCAAAATTTTGAAACATTTCAAAATTTTGAAACTTTTCACAAATTTGAATCGGCGATAACTTCCTGAGTTTTTGTCCGATTCTTATGCCCGGCATATCGTTGGATGCGTCTTGAGCTTGCGCAACTTTTTGCTGAACACCCCGACCCGATCCGACCGCTCCCCGCTGAGTTATTCCCGAAAAACCAGTTTTCGCTGGAATGCTGCTGGCGGGACAGCATTCCCGTGGAAAATCGGCGATAACTTCCTGAGTTTTTGTCCGATTCTTATGCCCGGCATATCGTTGGATGCGTCTTGAGCTTGCGCAACTTTTTGCTGAACACCCCGAACCGATCCGACCGCTCCCCGCTGAGTTATTCCCGGAAAAACTGGTTTTCCGGGAATAACTCAGCGGGGGGCGGTCGGATCGGGTCGGGGTGTTCAGCAAAAAGTTGCGCAAGCTCAAGACGCATCCAACGATATGCCGGACATAAGAATCGGATAAAAACTCAGGAAGTTATCGCCGATTCAAATTTGTGAAAAGTTTCAAAATTTTGAAACTTTTCAAAATTTTGAAACATTTCAAAATTTTGAAACTTTTCACAAATTTGAATCGGCGATAACTTCCTGAGTTTTTGTCCGATTCTTATGCCCGGCATATCGTTGGATGCGTCTTGAGCTTGCGCAACTTTTTGCTGAACACCCCGACCCGATCCGACCGCTCCCCGCTGAGTTATTCCCGAAAAACCAGTTTTCGCTGGAATGCTGCTGGCGGGACAGCATTCCCGTGGAAAATCGGCGATAACTTCCTGAGTTTTTGTCCGATTCTTATGCCCGGCATATCGTTGGATGCGTCTTGAGCTTGCGCAACTTTTTGCTGAACACCCCGACCCGATCCGACCGCTCCCCGCTGAGTTATTCCCGGAAAAACTGGTTTTCCGGGAATAACTCAGCGGGGAGCGGTCGGATCGGGTCGGGGTGTTCAGCAAAAAGTTGCGCAAGCTCAAGACGCATCCAACGATATGCCGGGCATAAGAATCGGACAAAAACTCAGGAAGTTATCGCCGATTTTCCACGGGAATGCTGCTGGCGGGACAGCATTCCCGTGGAAAATCGGCGATAACTTCCTGAGTTTTTGTCCGATTCTTATGCCCGGCATATCGTTGGATGCGTCTTGAGCTTGCGCAACTTTTTGCTGAACACCCCGACCCGATCCGACCGCTCCCCGCTGAGTTATTCCCGAAAAACCAGTTTTCGCTGGAATGCTGCTGGCGGGACAGCATTCCCGTGGAAAATCGGCGATAACTTCCTGAGTTTTTGTCCGATTCTTATGTCCGGCATATCGTTGGATGCGTCTTGAGCTCGCGCAACTTTTTGCTGAACACCCCGACCCGATCCGACCGCCCCCCGCTGAGTTATTCCGGAAAAACTGGTTTTCCGGGAATAACTCAGCGGGGAGCGGTCGGATCGGGTCGGGGTGTTCAGCAAAAAGTTGCGCAAGCTCAAGACGCATCCAACGATATGCCGGACATAAGAATCGGATAAAAACTCAGGAAGTTATCGCCGATTCAAATTTGTAAAAAGTTTCAAAATTTTGAAACTTTTCAAAATTTTGAAACATTTCAAAATTTTGAAACTTTTCACAAATTTGAATCGGCGATAACTTCCTGAGTTTTTGTCCGATTCTTATTTCCGGCATATCGTTGGATGCGTCTTGAGCTCGCGCAACTTTTTGCTGAACACCCCGACCCGATCCGACCGCCCCCCGCTGAGTTATTCCGGAAAAACTGGTTTTCCGGGAATAACTCAGCGGGGAGCGGTCGGATCGGGTCGGGGTGTTCAGCAAAAAGTTGCGCAAGCTCAACACGCATCCAACGATATACCGGGCATAAGAATCGGACAAAAACTCAGGAAGTTATCGCCGATTTTCCACGGGAATGCTGCTGGCGGGACAGCATTCCCGTGGAAAATCGGCGATAACTTCCTGAGTTTTTGTCCGATTCTTATGCCCGGCATATCGTTGGATGCGTCTTGAGCTTGCGCAACTTTTTGCTGAACACCCCGACCCGATCCGACCGCTCCCCGCTGAGTTATTCCCGAAAAACCAGTTTTCGCTGGAATGCTGCTGGCGGGACAGCATTCCCGTGGAAAATCGGCGATAACTTCCTGAGTTTTTGTCCGATTCTTATGTCCGGCATATCGTTGGATGCGTCTTGAGCTCGCGCAACTTTTTGCTGAACACCCCGACCCGATCCGACCGCCCCCCGCTGAGTTATTCCGGAAAAACTGGTTTTCCGGGAATAACTCAGCGGGGGGCGGTCGGATCGGGTCGGGGTGTTGAGCAAAAAGTTGCGCAAGCTCAAGACGCATCCAACGATATGCCGGACATAAGAATCGGATAAAAACTCAGGAAGTTATCGCCGATTCAAATTTGTGAAAAGTTTCAAAATTTTGAAACTTTTCAAAATTTTGAAACATTTCAAAATTTTGAAATTTTCCACGGGAATGCTGCTGGCGGGACAGCATTCCCGTGGAAAATCGGCGATAACTTCCTGAGTTTTTGTCCGATTCTTATGCCCGGCATATCGTTGGATGCGTCTTGAGCTTGCGCAACTTTTTGCTGAACACCCCGACCCGATCCGACCGCTCCCGCTGAGTTATTCACGAAAAAACAGTTTTCGCTGGAATGCTGCTGGCGGGACAGCATTCCCGTGGAAAATCGGCGATAACTTCCTGAGTTTTTGTCCGATTCTTATGTCCGGCATATCGTTGGATGCGTCTTGAGCTCGCGCAACTTTTTGCTGAACACCCCGACCCGATCCGACCGCTCCCCGCTGAGTTATTCCGGAAAAACTGGTTTTCCAAAATAACTCAGCGGGGAGCGGTCGGATCGGGTCAGAGTGTTCAGCAAAAAGTTGCGCAAGCTCAAGACGCATCCAACGATATGCCGGGCATAAGAATCGGACAAAAACTCAGGAAGTTATCGCCGATTTTCCACGGGAATGCTGCTGGCGGGACAGCATTCCCGTGGAAAATCGGGGATTACTTCCTGAGTTTTTGTCCGATTATTATGCCCCGGCATATCGTTGGATGCGTTTTGAGCTTGCGCAACTTTTTGCTGAACACCCCGACCCGATCCGACCGCTCCCCGCTGAGTTATTCCCGAAAAAACCAGTTTTCGCTGGAATGCTGCTGGCGGGACAGCATTCCCGTGGAAAATCGGCGATAACTTCCTGAGTTTTTGTCCGATTCTTATGTCCGGCATATCGTTGGATGCGTCTTGAGCTCGCGCAACTTTTTGCTGAACACCCCGACCCGATCCGACCGCTCCCCGCTGAGTTATTCCGGAAAAACTGGTTTTCCGGGAATAACTCAGCGCATTCCCGTGGAAAATCGGCGATAACTTCCTGAGTTTTTGTCCGATTCTTATGCCCGGCATATCGTTGGATGCGTCTTGAGCTTGCGCAACTTTTTGCTGAACACCCCGACCCGATTCGACCGCTCCCCGCTGAGTTAATTCCCC